>NC_135083.1:7037500-7325000 GCF_051107435.1 Chaetodon auriga
TAGAATCTTAGCGTAAGCTAAAGGATGTGCCACTTTAAGCCTGCATAGTTTGAATTTAGTCCATCAAGGAAAATCCAATTCGTACATTTTTATTCTGAGAGCCAGTTTTCTAGACGAGTTGCTTTTGGAGCATGTGATGGCTTTCAATAGACTGAGGATTTTAAAGTCTTGCATGTAGAACAGACACTGCATTGCTCAGGAAATATGAAAATCTCTGCGTCTTATGTAAGGAGAACTTTGCACAGCACACAGCATCTCATAATCACCACACAACAAGAGTTGGTGAGGGCACACAGTATCCTTTACTTATTCTTTTCACTTGCTGGGTTGATCACTCCTGAGCTCTGCTTTCATTGCTATGTTTGTTTATTTATGATGTACAACTAATAGAAGTACCCCCCTGATGGGTGTCTATGTAGTCTGCGTATAGATGTTTTTGCCCTGAGGTTTTAGACAACAGCATAAGGATTGTGTGCTTTCTGAAGCCAGTGACAGCTGCAACTCACAGCTGGGTAGCAGATATATAGCTACAGGCAACAACTGTGGAGCAGGGAGGAACATCCTACAGCATATTAAAAGTGCCTGCAAGTGATTTTTCATTTATGATAATCATCCCAGAGCTCAGACACAGTCAATCTCTGATTTGTTGATGGAGGCAATGTGGTGAGTCAGCGCAGGGGCTGTAAAAATATAATAGGTAGATCGTATTTGATATTGACACAGCCTGTGAGAGGCTTTACATATCAGATACACAGACCAACTAAATATGAAAACATGATTGCTCCCGTTTAAGAGTGTAAGGGAGATGTTCCATTAACAAATGTAATAAAAATCGTCAGTGAGTGATGAAGTGATGAATTTGAACTTGAAGGCTTGTTTCACAGTGATCCTGCTCCGTCTTTTCACACTGTTCCAGTGTCAGAAACATTCATTTGAAAGCAGAGCAAGAGAACAGTTGACTTTGCCTCTTGAATGAAAATTGCTGAGGTCCACTGAAGTTGATGAACACGAGGCGGAGAGTATACAGTGGAAACACAGCTGGCAGACATCCTTCAAACAGATTTGCCTGAGGTTTTGTCTGACATTACATTTGCCGACATCACAAATGACTGAGTCACTTGGCATGGGAATAGCCCACAGGGCCCTGCACCGCTAGCATGTCAACAGTTATAAATTCGGTTTCCCCAACATGAGGTTATGACATATGTTGTTTATGTTGTATGTGAGCTTGTACAGCGTTTTCCTCTCATTTCAAGAAGCTTACAGTTTGTTTTTTTCTTTTTTTTACAAACCTTTACAGCACCATGACATTTAAGCTGTAGTTAAATGCCACTTAGTATTAAGCTGACAAGATATTTTAAATGACGCCATATCATATATATGAGTGTGTGGTTTCCAGCAGGGTAGCATTTTTTAGCCATCTGAGTGTTTGTGTATGCATAATACAGGAAGCACATTATTCTGAAATAAAATGTATAGCATGACCTGTCACACAGTGACTATGATAGATGCTGATGTAATAAAAAACGAAAGTGCAGAGAAGCCTTGCACAAATTAAAGCCCTAAAGCCATGTCAGTTAAGAAAAAAAGATGTCAGTGCAAAATGGAAGTGATAGGGCATTGTATTCCATCATTCTGCAAGCTGAACATGAGCATTCCTTGGTGATAGAGGGGGAGTGTTGTAATCTCCTGAGAAGATTACACGTGGCCTGGGGTGAGTTCGGAACAATATTGCTACCCCTCTGGAGTACAGAGAGGAGTCACTCTGTGAGGGGAGCCGAGACCCTTGTCCACTTCCATCAGCCCTGGTGACATAAATTTTCCCTGACACGCCGATATGATTGCCAATCTGCTCCATCGGCACAGTGAGGGAACAGGGCTGGGGACAGAAACCTCAGTGGGCTGAGCCATTATGAAGTTTCTTTGAAGCAGGATTGCTCCGTTTTGGCATTAGGCATCAAATCCGTTGTCCAGACAGCTGCCAGAGATGTCTTTACCTATACACAAAGCATGTGAACAGGAAGACACTTCGCAGCTCTTCCAGGTCCTTGTATCCAAATATATTTGACTCAGGGTATTCTGGGCACAGACAAAATTGCAAGAAAGAATTGCAAAATATTTTATTGCATATGTTTCCTCTAGGGAGACATGCCAGAGAGGGAAAGGCACAGGTGTAGATATTGAGAATAATGATGGCTGTATTCCACTGCTGCTTCACTTTCATGGTCCTGGTGCTGTTCACGCTGGCTCACTGTCACACAGTCATGGCTTTCTGGGGCGCTTGATGAGAACAAAGCCACCGTTAATGTTATTAGTAACACCTGTGCTTTTCCTATAATGACCGGTCAAAATGTCTGCTGTGAAAAAGGCTTATTAACTCTAATTTGGTTTGTCTCTAAAATGGTGACACAACAGTTACTGTTTCTTTGGAATGGGGCACAGTTTAAAGAGGACAGATCATGTCAGGCTGTAGAATATCATGCTTTTAGTGATTACTACATCTGTTATTGAATAATGAGTAGAAGTACATATTTTGGATAGTCACATTTAATGGAATGGATTAATATTTAATGGTGTCTATAGGACAGTACTAAATGAATAAACAGGATTCAATCCATCCAGGGAAATGAAAGTAAATTGCTTCTCAGAAAGCTGGAAAATAGTCTGCAGGGCCTTGGTCAATCCTGATAAGGTGTTTCTTGTTGTGCTTTATAGTTTCGGTGTTCTTTTACAGTTCCACTGTCTGTCTAGCATTTTATTTAATGGTGTAAATTGATGCGACCTTGATTCTTTGTGATAGCAGCATAGCAAGACGATTTGTGTGAGCAACGGTTGCATTGGACTGAAAACCTGTTAGTCAGAGAATGATTTCCCCTCACAGTTTATCCACCTGCTCTTCAGTGGCAGAGACACAAGTGAAGAACAGAGATTATTTCTGGTTGGCTGCCTGTTTCATCACTGGCTGTGTTCACATGCATGGGGTAGCTTACTTATTGGTCACACTTTCTGGAGAGCTGAAATCAGACATCCTTATAACCTTAAAATGAGTGTTCCTGTGCCATGATGAACCAGTTGAAAGAGTATTCCTTTCAACTTGTGGTGTCCTGCCAACACGTTCTACAGTCCACCAACAACAAAGTAAACAGCGAGTCACCAGTTGGGCAGCCTCATAGCATCAACAGTGTTGCTGCCTGTTGATGCTAAACGGCTTTGACCAAATCTACATAAAACACATCTGGCAAAGGACAGCCTAATGCGTTCTCGATTCTGCCACACGCTTTTTCCAAATGTATGTGTATGATAGTAAATGCAGCATTTTGAGCTGTTGTTCTGTTTATTTTTCAGTGTTGGACATGGCAGACAGAGAGCAAAGGCAAGTTAAAAGCATGCCTCATTGGTTTGCTCTCCCAGCTCTCCCTCTCTGATCTCCACAATGAAATTTACTTCATGTGTTACTTGGCAGGTCGATACCGAAAGCAAGAGAAAGAGGAGATGGCTGTTCCAGATATGTTTTAAATTATAGTTGTAATATTTATCAAAAGTTATCAATGGGCTGCCATAGTGAAATTAGTGGAAGACTGATGTTGACCTGAGCAACTTGATATTACTGGTTTACTACAACCATATATTTCTTCAAACTGAAGAGAACAAATAGTGTCCCTCTCTGAAAGGGCACTTCCCCCACAGCCTTTTGTACCTGAAACACTATCTATGTTTTAATACATGCTTAGGCATTTGATCCTGCTATCACTTTGCTGGTGCCAACGTCCGTGGACACATATCTTCCCTTTTAACACACACTTTTTCATGCTGTTGCAAATCTAAAGGCTCTTATTAAGGTTGTTATTGTGCAGCGCCATAGCATTCCCATACCGACGCTTCTGTTGCTAACAGTAGCTTGACATTACCACTCTCTGCTCCCAATACATCTGTGCTGAGCAACCTCAAAATTAGCACTTGTAAGAGGTAATTTGAGATTCACTTTCTACTGACAAGAAACATCAGCAGCCACAGTAATTTTATGCTACTTCACAGGCCCGCGTTATCTATTTCTGTGTGCATGAATGTGCGGTGATTGACTACTTGGTATTCCCACCCAGGAGGCTGAATCAATCACACACACAGAAACACAATTAAAGAAAACATATCTAAGCAAACTTGAGGTGAATGAATTATTCTCCCAAGTCGGCTCTAAAAGCCTTGTAATCCCCACAGTGGAGCACAAAGCCCATCATCTCGTGATGAATAGTGGCAGCCTCCACAAACACAAGAGGCTCATGCTATACAACAAACATAATTTGAGTGGCCATTTTCTTCACAATGAGGCGCACAGGAAATGTAAAAGAACTCCAAATGGAAAACTGACATCTAACATGCGCATGTGAATTTAATTGACTAGCTGCCATGGTGCTCTGTGTAAATGCAGTACAGTTGGTGAAAGCTTAGTGACTGCACTGGCATCTGATGTAAAACAATTAATTGTAGAACTGGGTAAAACGTGGGTGTCATTTTATACTTCCTCCACATCTGAAATGGAATACTTACTTTTTCTGCTGACTGTGAGGTCCCAAAGAAGATGGGGATGAAGGCAAGCCATACAATGCAGGTGGTGTACATGGTGAAGCCAATGGGCTTGGCCTCGTTGAATGTCTCGGGAACCCCTCTGGTCTTGATGGCGTAAACTGTGCAGGTGACCATCAGCAGCATGCTATAACCCAGCAGACAGATGAGGGACAGGTCTGATATATCACATTTCAGAACACCACGGGCCATTTTAGGATTGGCTGTGCGCTGGTCCTCATAGTCGATGATGGCTTGTGATGGGTCAACACCAAACCAGATGCACACTCCCAGGAGCTGCACGGATATCAGGCTGAATGTGATGACCAGCTGGGAGGCCGGGGAGATGAATCGAGGGGCACTGACCGACATCTTGCCCTGCTCAAAAATCCTGTAGATCCGATTTGTCTTGGTAAGCAGTGCTGCATAGCTTATACTCATACCCAGGCCCAGGAAAATCCTTCTCAGGGAGCATATAAACACATCGGGAGTGGAGATCATGAGGAATGTCGTAGCGTAGCAGAGAAAGATACCCGTCAGCAGCACATAGCTCAATTCTCGACCAGATGCCTTAACAATGGGTGTGTCATTGTAGCGTATAAAGGTGACGACCACAAACAGAGTGGCCATGATGCCCAGGACAGCGATGAGGACCGGGATGACTGCCCACGGAGAGCTCCACTCCAGCTTGACAATGGGGATGGGATCGCAGCCAGTGTGGTTCTCATTGGGCCGCAAATCAAAGCGACACATCTTGCAGGTGTAAGTGTCTGCCTGATACTGGTAGCCATCACAGTTCTCGCAGTGCCAACAACATGGAATTCCCTTCACGGTCTTCTTGCGCTGCCCAGGACGGCAAGGCTGACTGCATATAGAGGAAGGGACTTCTTGTGTTCCACCAGGCCACTGCATGTCATTGGTCTGGAGGGAAATTTACAGAAATTACAGGTTTATTCCACCTCACCACACTAGCTGTTGTACTCATATAGTCACATCCCTGAAAACCAAACCTAAGGCAAATAAATGTGCAAGTCACTATAGCAAAAACATTAACACAATTTACATCATATTGCAACTCTAGTTACATATTAAACAACGTGCTATAGAATGCATGAGTGCACAATTCAATTAACACTTATTTTACACACACACAAGTACATGCTGGATTAAAAAAAAAAAAGTAAATGGGATAGTCACCACATGAAAGCTGCAGTCTTTTTATCAAGACATCATTGTGTAAACTCACTGAATTATAACTCAACAGGAAACAACTTTGCTGTTTAATTACTTCCAAGGAATGCTGCACTTACCCGAGGAAAGATAAGTAAATAGAGTCAAGCTGCGTGGCACTGCAGTCTCAACACAGTGCAGTGCAGTGTCATGTGCCTGAGCTGTTGCACTGACGTTTTTTATTTTTATCACAACACAGTTTTCTTAAGAGGCTTTATTCAGTAAAATGGGGTGAAGAAAGGACCAGGGAATATTCAGCTATATTCATTATTCAAATAAACATCTGGATGGCTTACATGATTGGTTTTGTGTCTAAATGAATCTGCATATGGCATTCTTGAATTTCCTTGGAGGTCTCTGCCATGCAGGTGATGCTGATAAGTCAGACCTTGATGTCTACAATAATCCAATACCGTACCTCCAGTATGTGCATCAACACAATCAGAACGCTGGGGGGCTCATGTATTAATGATGCAGAAACAAAAATAATGTATGATACATTGTTCCTCACAAAGTTTGGCACTTAAAACAAAGGAATATATATATATATATATAGAAGAAGAAACTGGTGTATCATGTAGTGAAGGCAAATGTCAAAATAAGGTTAATATAAAATGAAGCCCTGGTGTTTTTACTCCATTGTACTCATATGAGCAGAACTGTGAGTTGAAATGGAAATACTGACCAAAATACTCCATATTGATCAAGAGCTTTTGTGTGTTTATACGTTCTAAAGCCAAACAGGAAGAAGATGGCTTATTATTAATATTATTCTTTTGGCTGTTGCCCTATAAAACTCGACATAAGTATGCAGCCTAATCTATGACAACACTGATAAGTTATGAGAAGGTGAATAAATGAAGCTCTGCTATGTGTGGTAATGTTAGAGCTGTCACATAAATTAAGCTGTGCTTTGACACTGTTGGAGGAAAATAAACTCAAATGAGGAAATATATTTTAAGATCTTGTCGACTTTAGTCCTAATTGATGAATGGTGCAATTTTTCTTGTGAATAACTGTCACAAATTCCGTCTTATGCCCAATGCCGATTAATTCCTCTATTTACTACATTTCTGTGGGACTCGTGGTCACAACACCCATCTTTCCAATTGCAAAGCTACAGATTGTAGTTTTATTGCCCAGTTTTATTGTACTTTTTGTATTTTCTTGTCAAGACTTCCTGAATTAGTAATGAAATGCTTAACAGTCAAATATAGGATGTATGAAAAGTCAAGCATGCAATATTTCAAACATATTTTAAGCAATCTTTAAAATGTTCATACGTCTAAGTGGAGCTGATCTGTCCAGTGACCAATGATCTTGTACTCTGTGGTGTTATTTGTGATCTGGTATTGGTAGATTTCGTAGCGACCAGGAGCATCTCCATTCACGTTGAAGACCACCGGGGTGCCAGCAATTCCTGAGGATGAGAAAAAGAAAGTATTTTTTTAAAAGGGCAGATTTTAACTTAGAGCTGAACTCCAGTCCTGGACAAACTCAAGCTCTTATTCTTGTAATGCTCTGAGATGAAATGAGGCTGCAAGGGGACTTCGAGCCAGTGCTGGTGTAGTGTTAATGATGGGAGCAAAATAGATGTTGACAGCCATGTTGTCCTGGTCCTTTGAGGAGGGCCAGGGCTGCTGTCTGTTCATGTTCCCATATCATTTCACACTCCTTCATTCTGCTTATTGCCCCATTGCTTGTTATCCACAAGGTCCCCACCCAGAGTGCTAACGAACGACAGCACTGATTTTGATTACCACTCTGAGGTATCTCTCATCCCGCTGCTGCCTGTTTCTGAGCCAACCTACAAACCCCTCTCCATCTTCACAACTTGTTATAAAATTGTGGCGTGAAAGAACGTGGATTCACAGATTTAGCAATGAGAGCCCACCACCCAGCATCTCCGAGCGAAGGACCATTAATAGCATCCCCATCTCCCTCATCTCTGTCTTTTTTTCTCCAACCAAATTCGCTTTTCCTCCTTCAATGCAATCTCCTAATACTCAGCAGTTCGGTAACATGCTGAAGTAGGGGTTGAAAAGTGCAAAGTAAATGCCCTTGTGTTTTGGATTGCCCACAGTCAATATTTGGATGTTGTGCACGGTTGATTCAAGGGCTACATCATTGGCGGCTTTCTCTGCAGGAGAAAAAGGATATACATCATGTCCAGACACCAGACTCACCAGGTTTTCCAGCACTTGGGAGAGAGTTGTTCATGTTCCACATGTATTGACTACTCTCTCCTCTGTCATAAGAATAAAAGAATTATTTATGTGAGTGTTTTGTTCCCTTTAATAGGTCACACTATTGATTGTTGATTGTTGTTTGATAGTGTGAGTCAGAGCTGGAAACGTGTGAGTCAGCCTATGAGACCAGACTTCTTTTTTTTTTTGCCCTTCGCAGATGTGTGTGTGTCAGAGGTCTGATCAAAACCCAAAGGATTTATTAGCATTAACATCATCCTGCTGCATTATCTCGATGGAATGTCTAAGACGACGCCAGGCAGTGGAATTATGAAGGTTTTCTTGCCCATCACAGCAATTCAGGGAATTGAGTGGGATGTATGTTGGTACTAATTTGATTGCCTAAATCGATTACTTTCACCTCTTAACTTGCAAAAAGGCATGCACAGCCAGCAAAAAATAACAAACTGCTTAACTGTTTAATAATCAGGTCATATTTACTGTAAGAGGAAACTCTGCACAAGAAAACCAAGCAATCTAGGGAAAAACGGCAAGGAAAAAGAGACCGCTGCAGCTCTGCACAAATGCACTGAAAACAAAATGGCCTCTGTTAATTTATCCGTACATGTACTAAACTTCTTAACACTGTGTGTGTAAGACTTTAATGTTTTGAGAGCTGAATTAACGCAACTGTAGTCTGTGGAGACAAAGGGAAATGTGTGCAGGGCAGTGTGAAGGCACGTTATTACGCAGTTTCAAACCAGATGAAAACAGCTGAACGTATTTAAATGATTAACGTTGCTCATTGCAGTTGTAACAACAGCTGTGAAATTGAGCTTCATTGTATGCGATGCTTAAATTCAGATTGGTCTAAATCTTCCCCGCAGTGACTGTGAGTTGAAATTCCTAGCTTGCTCATGCCCCCCCCCCCCCAATTTTAAGGCTGGTCTATTGAAGGAGGCACATTTAAAGCTCTACTTTGCTTCTCTTAAGAATTGATAATGTAATTAAAGAAAACAGTCACTTTCAGATGCTACAGTTGCAGTTAAAAAAGGCACTTCCACTCCATTAAGAGCCATTAGCCAAAGCCACAAGACATCTAATGTGTTTACAAATGTTGTACAAAAACTCGTCAAAATAAGACACAGATTCTGCTGTTGAACTTTAGAAGTGCGGAGGTGGCTTCAGTGACCTCAGTTTCATTTATGAGAGCATTCCCTACAAACCTAACAATACAGGACTGTAATTTGTTTCTACTCTAAATGGAGGCCAAGCCTTACATGGTTATTAGTTGTTCAATTGGGCAGAGTTAAGGGCCAGAGCTGGGCTTGATTACCTTTCTAGTGTTCCCTCTTTTATGACACTGACCTCAGAAATAGTTTAGTCCCTCAAATGGCATCATACCCTCACAATTTGCTCCACTGCTTAATATTCCTAGTTTCATGGGCAGGCAGTATCCATCATTAAGCTGTATATGCACTCTTTATTAACTCCACCAAGGAGGCTGTGTTTGATTTGGTTTGTTTTTTGAAAGATTATGGAAAAACCACTGGCCCAGAGACGTGGTGGGAGGGTGTCGCATGGGCCAAGGAAGAGCGCATTAAATTTTGAGGAAATCAGAATCTCGGCGGATACATTAATTACTTTTCACTTTTATTAACATTGCGAGAAAGGTCAAGGTCACACATCTTAAAATCCAGCAGGTTGCTCAAACGTCGTACAGACATCAGTTGTTTTGGAGCTCTTGGGGGCAGTGGTTTCAAGAGCACAATCAGCACAACTGTAACAACGCTTTTTTTAATCAAGCCAAGGCGCGGCCATGGAAAAGTAAATCCAATTATACTAATTATACTCTACATACAAATGTGAATTGTTTGCAATGAACTCCACCAGAGATATGAAGAAGTTGTTCAAACGTTACAAGAACGAGCAATAAAGGTGAAGTTTCCGCTTGCAGATTTACACGTCAGAGTGGACTGTTGGCCTTGGTGGAGGCCTGTGCTGTTCTGGCATTATTTACAGGTTGGTGTGACAGTTTGCGTTGGT
The DNA here is from genome assembly GCF_051107435.1 of Chaetodon auriga. Classification (NCBI taxonomy): domain Eukaryota; kingdom Metazoa; phylum Chordata; class Actinopteri; order Chaetodontiformes; family Chaetodontidae; genus Chaetodon; species Chaetodon auriga. Next base: position 7,047,523 of record NC_135083.1, read on the forward strand.
CTGAACAGAGACTTAAACAACTTCATTCTTACAGTATATGCAAAACATTTGTGCAACCACACATCCACAGCATAACGTTTTTAACATGGCTTTATTACTGTTAGAGTAAATTACTCCACAGTTTATCTTTAATATATGATCCCGTCACTGAGAGCTTCCTCAAGTTACGGCCAAATTAAATTCGTAATCAAACCTCATGAAAACAACAGGCAGCTTTAAACGACTGTTTAAACCCGGTTACAGCCAATCTTTAATTACGGCACTTTTAACGCAGCTTTAACATCAGATTTACGTCTTGCAGGGTTACTTCATAAAATAAAATGTCCTCTGGAAAAACAGCATTAAGTACCGCTGTTTTTGAATTATTTCTGAATGTAACCAGCAGTCGTTTCATCACTGGGATCACAGTCTGAATACCATGCATCAATAGGTATCAACTACGTCTACAGTATCTGTAGTGCTTGGGTTTCCTCTTTCCTTTAGTCAGCATGGATGTCTGTAGATAATTCCCAGAATACACTGGGATCATGTGGACATTCCTGTTGTTTTCCTACAAACCTTTTAAATTCTCCATTCCTCTGTGCCCAAAGACTCTTAAAAGCACGGCGGCGTTCCGGTAATGTGCAGTATTGATTTTCGAGCCATCCCCGTTGTAACCCCAATGGCTTCAGTGCTGACAAGCCTTCCGGTAATATAGCACAATGAATGAAGGATTGCATAAAGAATTGCAGTTTAATTCTCTAACACAAACCTGCTGGACAGTATTTCATATTCAAGCTTTCCTCCAGCACTGGGAGAATTGATCTGCAGTATCCTAAGACTAAACAAATGTGACTTCAGGATACGACTCCAATCTCTTGTTTCTTTTTTCTTTCTTTTACACAAATGCGGACTGACCTGCTTACATAGTAATAAGAAGACTCAGGAACAGGTAAACAGTGTTTTGTCTTTGAAGATGGGGCATACAGTAAAGCACTGCTGAGCGCTGCAGAGTTTCCTTTCAGTGTCCATTAGGGATGAAAACCAAGTGCTGCAAACATAAGTGTCAAGTTAACCTTTATTCTCCCAACAATAAAGGTTATGTTGACTACATTATTAAAAAAAAAAAACATCCGTCCATGCTTAATTCATTATTCATGGTTCCTTGTCCCTTTGCTACTTTTTCTCTGTTTTGAAACTCTCTCACATAAACCAAACCGCCTCTGAGCAAGTGAATGCTAAATCATGGCTTTTCCTGTAACTGTTTTGTGCATTTTCTCCAGTATCACCTCAGTTTAGCTGCTGTTGTTGCTGTCTCCCTTTGGAGGCACGTGCCTGTAGCGCTTCTGCATTCTGAAATCTTGAAAGAAAAAAAAAAAAAAAAAAAAAAAACATGTGGAACATGTAACCCTCCTATCAGCAGCTCAGTGTTTCTCAGTACTGTTCATAAGCAGGCTTGGATAGGCTAAGAGAAGCACTACCAGGTTGAGGTTAATAAAAGATGTTAGAAGAAACCGATGTTGACTGTCTCACCTGTCCATATCACACATTTTGTTGGTATATCAATCCATGCTGAGCAATATGGGGCTAATTCAGCCTTTGTTCCTGGCAGGCAAGAGTCGTAATTCCTACACCCACTAGTCCTCGCCATTAAACCTAAACATCAGCCGTGTGAGGCCTTGAGCTAATGATAAAGGCTGCCGTTTTTCTTGTGAGGACAGTCGCTGGAGTCATGAACTGTTTAATTTCCCTGACAGTTTTCACCAGCTAAGCCTTATTGGGAAGTTCGGGTCAGACCCTGACAGGACATGATCTGTCGCTTCCCACCTGAAAACACTTCCAGCTGTGTTTGGAACATATGGCGAAGCTGCAGGATTCTGCAGCAGTGGGCCAGTGCTTTGTTTCATCCAGAGCGTCTTTTTTCTTTGATTTACAGTAAATTATTCCTGTCATGTCCTGCTGTGGCACGACTGCCCCTCACCCAATGAACCCACTCTCTAACTGTCATACAAACAAATGTATCCTTTACTGTATAATCATCTGTGAGGGTGGAGTAGGTTTAAGACTGTGTCAGACTGCTTGCATTGCATTCCGCTTGATTGCGTGAACACTTTGACCCTGTACTCATCTGAAGTATAATTACCTCAAGTTATTATAATCGTTAATGCTGACCTAAGTTAGACCCTGTTCTGCACACATTTTTATTACTTCTTCGCAAGCCAGCAGGTTAAATTCATGCACATGCTACTTTATGACCTCCCTTTGTATGTAGCTATTCTTGCACGTTGAGCTGTAATTCATTTTCAAAGTGCATTGTAATTGTTACTGTTACCAGTCGCTGGTGTGCGATCATGCATGTGCTCAGACTGTAAATTAAAACTTAAACTTTCCACCATCTAATTATCCCTTCTCTTAACTCATTAGATCAATATTTTTTTTTAATGTTCATCCTCAACAGGATTTCCAAGAGCAGTCATCAATGATGAATAGCACAAGATGAAACACTGTCAGTGTCTAAAACAATTAAGCTAACAAAGCTCTGTGCATGAAACGTACATGACCTGAGGAGACTTGTCCTAATATGGAAATCATTCAGGGATATGCACACATGGCAGAGACGGGAAGAGAGTAAGTCTCCAAGTGCTCTAATTGCTCTCACTGTGGACAATGGGTGACAAACATTACAAAATATGGTGCAGGTTATGCTCCGGGGGTAAGAAGACTTCATTCAAAATCCCATTGACATTTGTAACAATGCAAAAAAAGCCCTGGTGCCTGTTGTGTGGTTCGCTCCATATGTTTAGATCGGGGTGGTCATTTTCAAACGTTCAAATTTAGTTTTTAGTTTATTTCCCATAAGCCCCTGAGCACTGTAGGTTAAATGACGCGGCCTGACACAAGGGGCGAGTCCAGTCAGTGAGCCAGCTGGGGGGCAGCAGGTAGTAAGAACAGCAGATCTGAAAGGACTGAATCCTGTCGACGTTTTTAGAGAAGTTAAGTCGATGATAGTTTTTTAGCTTTTTTTAGTTGTGTGTGATTTAATTAAGATACATATTGAACGGGACATTTTAGAGTGGAAAAATCAACTGTAACTATGACCTTAAACCTAGTACGGCATTTCTGTACAGCAGTGTCTTATTACTGATCAGTCAGCATATACACTGATACCACTGTGTTTGCAATAAGCTGACATGGGCCAGTATATATTTGCTATACAAATAAATTTGCCTTGCCTTGCCTTGCCTATATCGACCTGGCTCATTTATTGTCTTGCTCTTGTAGTAGATGCCAATTCATCTTACAATATGGAAAGTGAAACATGCTTTTTTCTTTCTTTTGATAAAACAGAACCCAATGAGGGCTTCCATAAAGTTTCAGAAGCTAGTGGAACAGACGCTAGACAGGAAAACTTTGGCTCTCTGTTACATTTTAGGTGCTCAGCAGAAGCTTTTATCGAGAGTAACTTATAAAATGGATATTAAAAAAGGGTCAAAGCCATGTGACCTGTGTCTTGTCTACCGAAGTGTATTTGACTCATACCTATTTCTGTCTCCAGAGCCAACTGCACACTGTAACACTAAAAAGTAGAATTTAAGTGTACATAGGACAGCCACTTGGAAACTACTGATGCCAGTTTAAGCTGATGCCGTGTGTCAACTCTCTTCCCCCTCTCATTTTTGTGCAATTTTAATTCCAACCAGTGCACTTCAAGCAGGAGATCTTCTGCGTGGGCAATTCAATGCTGACAAGATAAGGCGGGAAATCTCACAAAGCACAGTTCCTGCGCATCATCAGCGATGATAAAACACACTGTTCTGCTTCTGATTGTCAAGCCACCCACGGATCTCAGCCTCTCATACTTTCTGCGAGTAATTTACATTCAGTGTCCTGATAATTGGAGACCACTGTAAACTCACAAATCCTCTGCATTAGCATGTTGGTGAACCCAAAAATAGGACGTACAAGTTGCTTCAGATTCCACCACAGGAATGAAACAGTCCTCCAAGATTGCTTTGGTACAAATGAGCTGATTTTTCATGATACCATATGCATTTGGCAGAATACTTGGTGATAAAAGCATTTCCTTGAACGTGGTTGCTCTTGTTACTTTAAATGTCAACTAGAAAAGCAATTGTGATCCTAGCAAGATGGATTTAGGAGCACGCACCTGTGAAGTTGACGTTGCGGATGTACTTGAGCAGCAGTGTGCCATTGATGGCGTCCATCTTGGAGCAGAGGCCGACTTTGCCGGGACACAGATCTTTGTGCATGTTGTGCAGAGCATGGGCCATGGCGTAGACTGCGTCAATCACAAACTGGACCTTCCCCTCTTGTTCGTAGGATGAATCTTTGCCGATCCGCTCGTGGTCTAAAGGAAAACATCAACAAAGCAAAAATTACAACTCATGAGAGTGACTTGATGAATTCAGCAATACCACAAGAGGTGATCACTGATTTTAGGTAAAGTATATGCCTCCATGCTGTCTTTTAGTCACTGCAGTCATGGCAGGCAATCAAGAGTAGAAATATTTGATATGAATGACATAATATTCAGAACAGAAAAGCTGCTCTACAATCAATCAAAATGGAAGAACTAAACAGTGATTGCTAGATGTGTAAAATCAAGCAAATGATAGCCTTTCAAGAGGCCTGATTACTCATTGTCAACCCGTCTTTTTTTTCACCATATTTAATTTATTTAGAGATTGGCGCTGAATTGTGCATGTTAACCACTAATTACATGCTATTTCTTGTAGACATCAATCACAGAATCTCCTCTCACAAAATCCAAAGTGGTCACATGTGCAGCCTTTCTCATTATGGTCTGTCCTTCAGTGATTAGACATAGTCAAGATTATTCCACATTTGGCATTTGCCGTCGTGTATCTTTATCTGCCTTTCTCAGCGCTGCTAACACCGGCACTGTTTGGCATCGGGCAGAGATCTTAAGATAATTAAAAATAGGCTATGAGCAAAGGTTCCTCAATACATGCATGAATTGGAAACGTGCTTTGATAGGTAGGCAGCCTCGGAGTGCTCTCAGGCCTTATTTATACGATCTCTTAGTGTTTATCCCCACAAAGTCACGTGCCATCTCACATCCATTAATCAAGAGCACAGAGTGTGATGGAGTGGTGGAGGAGGAGTGGAAGACACTGCAAGACAGGCCTAATCATTCTTCAGTATTAATATAATTAGTTATGACAGGTGTATATTAATCAGAGCTGGGGTTGTTCTAACTTTTGAAAATGTGTTAACTGCCAAGTAAGGTTTCAGTTAGCAGCTTAATTCACTTATTAGCCAATGCCGTGCCCGGATGGCAGAAAGGGTGACAGACGCACAGCGTTACCGCTTTCAGTAAAATACACCAACAGCGAAATAGGAAAAGCTTCAACCTTTAAAAGGAGCTGGAGTAGAAATGTGCCCCTTTTGGACTTAATGTTAGTTAAGGCAACTCAACATGTCGGACTTTGAATAAGCAGGCTGGTCACTTTCACATTGAAGTCACACAGGCAGTCTTGCTCGGTCAGACCGGGCAAACTTTCCGTATCACTTTCAATGTTACGCAAAATCGGAATTGGATGCTGTCAGATTAATGGAAAGGCTGCAGCTGCCCACACGGCTTAAACATGCAGAGAGAGACGCTTATCTTCTGTCTTTTAAGATGACTGGAACAGATTTATCTCAGCCATGATCTTCAATGCACAAATAAACTAATATCAGTTTAATAAACCATGTGAAACATTGAGAGAGCCAGCGTTAAGCTGTTGAACAGATTCCTCTCTGGTCAGATCAGTAAAATGCTTTGTCCCCTCACAATAGATTAAAATCTTTAACAAACACAGCAATAATCTGACCAGTACTCTGACCAGTGATATTTTCATTGCAGCTCCATGTATTAATAAATCAGTATCCAGCACTACATACAGCCCGAGAGCTAACTCAACACCCTGTCATTCAACACTTGTCAACCGTCAGATTGTGAAAAACAGGCAGCAGAATTCACTCCCGAACAACTTGGTAATGAAATTGATTCATTTTCATTATCATCATCAAAACATATCAGTGGATTCACTGTGAGACGCAGGGGACGAGCGTCCCTCGCACTCAAGACGACGGTCATTAATCAAGGCTTGATCGAGAAAATCAGTTTTAAAATCCATCAGCGATGCGGCCTGTGAGAGAGCAGAAAACATCTTCTTCCGTTGCTGTCGTGACATTTGTAACTCGCAGCTTTTCTCCCGCCTGCAACTGATGTCCCATATTGTGCGAGCATTGTGGCCGTAAACGTACTGTTATGTCAGACTTTACGTAAAAGGACACAGTCACAAAAAGCCAGATAGATGAAGTCCATCTGTCCTATTCTATGTCTGAGAATGGCTGTTTACCCACACCAGAGTCCATGGTCCACATGAAAACAAACAAGACAACAATTTAAAATCACTCAGCATCAATGAGACAAAGAAATGCAATAGAAGCTCAATAAGAAGAGCAGCAAACTATCGAAATGACTCAACGCATGAAACAATAAGTAGCAGTGACCTTTAATGAAAACAAAAACAAAACTGTCACAAACACAAAGCACCAAAAAACGGGTCCCAAACGGCCATATTTTGGAAAATAAAGTTCTCTGTACCCTCCGTGCCAGCTGAAGTGCTCATGACTTAATTCTTCCAGCTCGAAATAACGCAATTGCGAGAGAATTAGCAGAACAGGAACAGGAGAAACAATCTCACACTTGAGTTGACAGATTTTGGTGCTGGTGCAGCTGTGACGAGGAGGGCTGAGCAGACACAGATGCGTTAACCTTCTTTTATTTACAACCCTTTTGAACAGCACCTCTCCTTCATTCTAATGTGTTGCTTATTTCCCTCTTTCCCAATGCCTGCGAGTGGGTTACAACCTAGATTCTCGCACGCTGAAATTAGTTGTCTGCAGTCTCATTTCCCTGAATGTGAACGTCGTTTGAGAGACACTTAGCCACGTTTTAAAGGCATGCGAATTGCAGAGCTTTGCAGAAGAATCCCCCTTGGAAATTAAATATTTTGTACTCAGGAACAGGGAAGACAAGTGATCGCTGACATTACAGACAACATTTGACACTTTTTTATTCTTTGTGACAATGTCCTAAGAGCTTACTGAAGTCAAAGCCAAAGACTGACACCCTGTAATGGAGGTTCATTTGCATCAGCTCTGTAGATGGTCTGTCAGTCTGTTCCCTTGTGCTTTGAAGGTTGATGCTTTTTTAGAATAATGAAATGCCCTGATTTTGAACTCTGCCCAGCTTGAGGGGAAGGAAATGTTTGGAAATTGGGTAATTTTTTATTACAGCACCTCATTTCATCAGAGAATGACTTGAAAGACTAAGAGTCCAAATAATAACTCAAGTCAATAACGCATGATGTGGAAAAAGTGACTTTAATCAATTTGGTGTGCTAATGGGTGAGCTCTGGTGAAAATTGGCCCCACTGTGCTTTTGTAGGCTTTTTCCTAATTACTGATGAGTTGTTATCGCTCTGACATTTTGTAATAATTATACATAAATATATAATTTAAATGATCTGCTAACTGTCATCAAGGGGGTAATATTTGAGTTCTTTGCACTGTTGCTTTCAATTAGGCTTAACTTTCAGATTACTCAACAAATGCTTGGCCTTTTCACTGTCTCATACACAAGTTTGTGTAGAGACAAGCACAAGATAATGTAAACAGTGCATCATGATCAGATAAGAAAAAAACCGACATGGAGCAGTTGATAAACTGGAATCATGTTTTGCACGCCTTGTAAGATGTCTGTAGCAGCCATTTCTTATCTCAGCAGAGACACTTCATTTTAACAAGTGCTAGCTTTAAACAGATGAATAGTTTTTGTTTGTCTTCTTGTTATCTATATGCTCCCCAAGTGTTTGCTCGCTCAGAAGAGGCAATTTACCATCAGTGACAAGGCTCTGAATGTTTAAGGAGCTTGAATATAGCCAGTTATTCTATGTGTGCTACAGGTAAAGTGAAACGTGGATAGTCTGTCTCTTTTTGTGGCGGTCCTCTCTCACTTTGTCTTCCACTCTCTTTCTTTCTCTCTCTCCTTTTATACATGACTGCATGAAGGTATTTGGCTCGTTAATGGTAGGATGTGTCGGTGCTGGCTAACTGCCAAAAAGGTCCTTTATAAAGTTTGCATGTTTCAGTTTCTGCTCATTGTCCAAAGACATGCGGGTCAGGCAGGCCAATGGTTTCTGACCTTTTTGCCTTCTGACCTGTTAGAATGACGGGACGTGTGCCCCTGACCCCCTCCTCATTGCTTATGACCCTATATAGTGTTGATTTTGAAGGATTGTTACAGGTGTTAACACGCGACGGCATCCAGTATTTCAAATACTTTTAATAGAAAAGTCACAGCTTCTCCTCTCTTATCCTTTTGATCATTGTGTGACTCCTTGCAGTCAAGGCGCGGCGCCCTCGTCGACCTGTGTATGATGTCTGCCTCGCTGAACTGCTGTAGCTTGCTGGCGTGTGGTGTCCACACAGTGTTGCTGCTGCAGCGCTGCACCGCCAGCTCTGTCTTCTCTACACTGAGTTTATAACCATCAATAATAGAATGTTTTAATTCAGATAGATGGCAGGACAGAGGGATGAAATGGATACAGGAAGTGTTTAGTTTAAAAAATTGAGGTTTTTTTTCATACTTGTGATGTACTCTATAGATGCAGAACATGGGTGCTGAAATGAAGCTCTGTACGGGAGGCGATATGGCGTCAGATTTCAGTTGGGGAGCCAGCGGCATCATTCACTTCAAAATCCTGGGGGGCGCAATTAGAGCGGGGGGCATGGGGTTCCTTTCCCAGAAAAGAAAATAATGACGCACTTTTCTGCAATTTGACATACAGTATATATATTCAAAGACTATGGAAGGGATTATTTTAAACCTTGACTAAATCAGTTTTTGTAGCTCAGGAATCTCTCACTCTATATCAGGGTAAATACTGATGTTGTTACTGAAATTGACACTTCACTCACTGCTACATTAACTTCTACACTGCTGCCACTTTTCTTGAAAAAGAGCTAAATCTTGTCTGCTTCACTCAAAAATTTAAGTGCTATAAATTCACATAAAAGGACTTTATCCACAGTGAAGATTAATTAAGAGAACATATATAATAAAACCACAGCCAGCATGGTAAAGCTGTATGAGTACGGATAAATCACAGTAGATCTCCATGAAGGAAAAATAGCCTGTCAGTAGAAATCTCACCGGAGATAAAATCCTCTACCTCTTGCACTGTCAACCTCCTGACTGAGGACGTGGCTGGAGCTTTCCTGCAGATATCGAATTATCAGTGTTTTGCGAACTGTAACGTGTGATGGAGTTGCCAAAAATCAGCTCACTGCCTTAAGAGTCACACACCTGTCCTGTACCAGTATTAGATGCTATGCTTTCACAAGTCACAACTAGTTAGCGAGCCAGAAGGCTAAACAGCTGGATTGAGGGATGGCGAATAACTTTGGCAGGTACAGACCAACTCTCATGCAAAGCAAACTATGCCTGTGTGTCTCAAATGCAATTAAGTGCATTTTGTTTTTCACCTTTGAAAAAAGGATTGATGCTCTACTAACCAGCAACATACCGTTAAGCTGTTGCTTTCATCTCCCCCAGCAGCGATGTGCAACACAGAAGCTCAATTCATTCAACTAGACAGATAAAAAATAGCAATATATTGATAATACTGTAGCATTGTGGGGTAACAACAATCACATAGGAACTTACATCCAGCGTAAGAATATTATATTCACAATTAAATATAAATATATGTTTGTTTTTTCATTCATTCAATATGTATTTTTCGACTGATCTCTCAATCAGAGAGAATAGCCTTTCCATTCTGTGTGTGCTCTCCTCTCCTCTGCAACCTTGTATCTTCCTTTATGAGCTAAGGAAGCTCATCCCCTCCCTCTCTTTTTCCTAAGCGCTCTGGCTGGCTTCCTTTCCCCTCCTGGTCATCCATAGCTGTACTTGGCCCTGGTGTGTCCTCAGGGATGGAGGCAATTAGGACATTTTCTCCAGAAAACAAGAGAAAAGACAAACACTCATCATGTTGACAGAGATGCAAACTTAGATTGGAGAAGGTGACAGATGGGAGCGACACAAAATCCTCCATAAATCATTTACTTGGATTCCTTATTTTGAGTTACAAAAGACAAAGAAGAAAGGTGACAGACACAGCTTGCTTCCCTGTGACAGCACCATAAAAAAAAAAACATGCAAAATGTGTCTTATTATTATGGCTTTGAATAGGATGAGGGCTGCTTTTACTTCACAGTACAAGATGGTCAAATGGAGATTTCACAGATAAACTATTGTTGCCTTAACTCCAAGCCACACTGGCTGAATTTCTGGCCCTGGTGAGTCACTTCTTTTCCTCAATTTAACAAACCAAGCAGTAAGTCATGCTCCTTGTGCCCTGAAATAAAGCAAAAATATCAGTGAATTTTGCTTCACAACACTAAACAAAAGCAGCTTAAGAAGCGAAATAACATTCAGTTTGGCTGCGTAATCAGTCGCAACATTTGCACTGAACTGAGAGCGATATTCACTGTCTGACTACCAGCAGGGGTCACAGCCAGTCTAAAACTGTTCACCTTGGTCCATTTATGAATGTAATATCTAATATTAACATTCACCACAATCTCTGTAATTTAGACGTCAACCTTTGAACCTCTTAAGTTTTAAAATGAAAGCATTAAAGGCTTTCTTTCAGAGGCTGTAATGGTTTGGTTGGATGCTGTCAGCTGAACTGCAATAAGTGCAGCAGCTCCAAGTGGCTTGCTAAATAACAAGTTCAGTTAGCATCGCTAATGTAACTTATTTTAATGAAAATATGAGCTTTTAAAGCCCCCTGCTTTTTTAACATCGTATTTTTAGCTATTCAAGTGAGTTGAGACCGAATACTTGCATTTAAAAGTGTCATCCTCCACTGCCGCTCGTACATTTAGGGAGTTTTCTTTCTTTGGAAAAATAATCCAAACATCACTGGCGTGCAGTGAATCTTTGGATAGGTTAGGCTGCAAAGGACCCAGTCATCAATTTCAGGAAAAGAAGACCGCGTTGCTTGGCAGTGTTTGGAGCCTTTAAAATGGGACACCCTTGTCTCTCCACTGTGATGCATTCGGTCTTCAAATGCAGCCTTCAAAGGACAGTGCCCCTGAATGTAGACACAGCCGGAGAGTGCTGTGTGCGTGCAGGTGCAGAAGCTACCCAATTTCATCTTCTTTTGGAAGAAACCAATGCCACAGGGAAAGGGGATGTGTGACTTTTTGAGCTATGACATAATTAGAAGAATACATTCGACTCAATATTAAGTGATCTTGACACATCTGAGGAAAACAACTGAGGCAGACTGAAGATTGTAATTTCTTTGTTAAATTGGGATGGTTGGAATGAGTGAGCACAGGAAATCAAGTCTTTCTCTTTTATAAATTTTTACTTCAATTCTTTAATGGAGAAAAGTTTGGGAATATCTGTATCAAACAGAATTATTATTTAAAGCAGATTACTTTGGTTTGACCTTCTGGAGGGGATCTGTTAAAGTAGATTAAATGAATCTGGTCACTTACACCCAGTAATTTGGATTTTTGAACAATATGTTTGACAGGTGTCTGGTTTGTTTGCATTATCTGAGTACAAACTGAAAACCCTTTTCATCTTACTCTTACTGTGGATACATAAACCTGTATTAAAGTGGTGTCTTTGATGTTTAGTTCTATCCAGGAAAATTGAAGAAATACCAGAAAACATCCATGTTTAAATATACTTTATGTTTAAAGATTTTTTTCCCCTTAAACATGGTATAACTGGCTGTTAGATGGAGGAAAAGGTGGATGCTAAGATGTGTGGCAGGAAGGTTAGTCAACAGTGCAAAACAGGCATTGATGTGAATCCTTTTATCAGTGCTCTAGGAGTTTTCATCAAGGCGAACCTTCAGATTCTGAAAGAACACAATGATCCAGAAAGCTCCAGGTCACACTGTATGCTCTTGCTTGCAATATTCCTTTGAATTGAGGCAAATTGTTTCTTTTTTGCCTCCCTTTCACTGAAGGTAGAGGGGTGCAAAAATTTCATTTCATTACTTGAGCACACTGTGATTTCTTTCTTTGTGATGCTGAAAATTATGGGCTATGCGTCCAACTAATGTGCTTGATAGGGCATAGCTCATTTTGACATGGTCAGTCCGGGGGGGGGGGGGGGGGGGGGGGTAATGACACAGTCGACCCCAAGTTCAGATTAATGCATGGTACTGCGTTCACTGTTCACTCTATTCATAATATTTTTATGTCTGTTGTTTGTTTTATGTCTCCATAGGCATATAGATAAGTACTTTTACAATTCTTCGCATTCTTTGTTGCTTTCTTCTAGACATCCGTGCATTGAACTGAGATAATTAGCTGATTCATCGATTTGTTGATTGACAGAAAACGAATCACCAACTATTTTAATGAACGTGTTTTGTTTTGTTTTTTGACACTTGACGCTTCCATCTTCTTCAAATGTTAGGACACGCTGCATTTTAGAGGAAGAAGTAATTTGAAGCCGTCTCCTGCGGCTCTGGGAAATTGCAATTGGCATTTTCACTGTTTCCGTAGGACAAAGGTTTAAGGGCTCAGGGTGTTTCAGTTAGATTTTGAGTCACATCTATAAGCTCAGTTTTTGCTTTTTGGTGCTCACTCATATTGTGCCACATTATAAAAGTTTGTTATTGCTGCTTTCTCTTCCTGAACTGTGATTATGCTGTTGTGAATCTGTATCTGAAAAGTTACAAAAGTATAGTATTGTCAGCCTCTGTGATTTGGGGCAAACTCTTGGTGATATCCAACTTTGGTCACATGTGTTTTGGCATGAAATTTTCTAAAATGAGAGTTAAAATGATCTCCTAATGTGGCCTTAGTGAGGGGTTTGATAAATGTTAGTTGACAGCATGTACAAACCCCTTTCCATTTTCTTATTCTGATGAAGAAGATTGGGCATCATCACCCAAAGGACAAAAATAGGCCGCAGTGCTTGTCATCATAGCTTCCAAAGACACAGTTGGCCAGATGGAGTGAACTCATTGTTGCAGCTGCAAGCTACGGAGAGCCCATGATTTTTTCTTGCTTTAACTGCCTTTACACAAGGATTAATTACAGGAAACGTCTAGGTAAGAAATTGAACATAACAAATGGTTTCCTCATTGCGATGATGCACAGCAATTATCTTAAACCACTGCAGGTCAATCATAATGTCTCTGCAGTGAAGAAAACGTCCCCTCGCTGTAGTCTGGCTTATCTTTTGAACACACTGCATCTCCTGAGAATCAAATAGGTGTCGAACATTGCTTAGTTGCATGTGGCTTCCTTGATGTTTTCAGCGAGCGGCGGACATCAGACTATTGAGCAGGCATGTACTTGTGCCTGGTAGCCTTGATGACTCATGTCTGCAGGGACGCAAAGCAGCAGAATGACTCAAACCAGCGTGCCTCATTCAAATTGTGAACCTCGATGTGTGCTTAAATTACGTCAACAAGACGCACCGCACCTGCAGAGGCTGTCATCTATGCCAAGAAAAGTTTAATTATAGGGAGTGCTGCATGAAATGGCTGGACTGTTGGCAAATTGCTCTACTCTGTATTCTACCTTCTGATGTGTTTTATATTCAAAAAATTGCAATGGTGCTTTTGTTCAAATTAGCTACGGACCAGTAAAGCACTGAACACGGTGCTGTCATGCTTTCATGCTGTGGTGTTCTCACCAGGGCAGATTCAAGGACTGGAGTTTGTAATTATGATTGATGTGCCAGTCCTGCTCATTACTGACCAACTGTGATGAGAAAGGAGAATCTCAGGCCATGATACTGTGCCCCGTCTTTCTATTATTACCAGGTTGTCTCTGTTCTCACATGTTCTGTCAGCCACTTCTTTTACTCTGCTCTGCAAAACAGGATCATGTTTTATGGTTCAGTAGCGTGAAATAGGGTGATGTACAGCGAATGCAGATCAAATGGAAAACTTGAGAATTATTGAATTCTAGACAGCGAGGTAAACCTCTGTATTTCCCATGAACCTCACATGTGTAATTAGCTCCTTACCAGGAGTTTCTGGGGTTATGCTTACTCCACCGCAGAGCCCATGTTCTTTTTATGATACTGACAGAAAGATCTGAAGAGAACAGACGGCAAACTGGTTGTGATAGTTTTGAAAGGTAAATAAAGGGATTTAATTCGTATGCTGAGAATTTCATGTTCACATTTGCACATATGGATGTTTTACATAGATTTAGTTTGCTTAACCCCTCCCTCTAAACAGCTATTGTCCAATCATAGCTCAGAGACAAGGCAGGCCTGTTGAGTACGATTTATTGCAGCCCTGTTGTATTGGACTGCATTAGTTGTAGCTTGGTGTACCTAATAAACTGGCAACCAGGTATATTTTAGCACATATGCGGAGAATTAAAGCAGGCAGCCTCTGGCCTGTTTAGGTACTCCTGAAAGTGTTTTGGGGGCACTCTGGGATCAGCCGCGGCGAGCAGTCAAACGACCTGTGGGTTGAGGATGGTGATGTAGATCTGAAGCAACAAAGTAAATCTCTGCCTCTGGGCCAGCAGATACAAGAACAGTGAGAAAAAGAGCTCTGATAGGCTGTGAATTATACATCTGCACTCTGTGTTGTTTTCCTTGCTGTCTGAGTCAGACACACTTTAATGTCTCAGTCCTGGAAAATGACCTGTTACTACCCTGTCGTTATGGTACATAAACCAGTTGCCACTGACTTGTATCGTGAGATTAAAAGCTTTGATATCAAACAAATAGAATAATTACATGCCCATCTAATCATGTTAGTACTTTAAGAATATCATTTGCAGTCCCTGACAGTTGATTACAGTCTTCCACAGATTTTTCATAGAGGAATTTGCTCTTTCCGGCTGCTTAGTGTGTTATTAAAGCACAAACAAAAAAAAAGCAGTCGACTGTTGACACTGACTACATTGACATGCAAAGAATATTCCAGTCTGAAAAAGAAAATATTCCCTCTCAGCTGTTTACATGACTAATCAAAAAGAATATTCCACTAATATTCCCATTTCTATGCAGCTATACATACTGAGAATAACCTATACAGCTCCCTCTTTTATTTGTTCAGCCACCGTCTTGAGATGGTTGCTGTTGCAGTATTTGTGCATATCAAAAACCTGTTCACATCCAAGTGTTTCATAATGTATAAAAGTCAGTGTGTTTCTCCTTCTGACCAGAAATGTGGGCTTTTCTTCTGCATTTCTGCCCCAGCCTGGCAAACTGTTGGCTAGTTGGTTTGCACAGAGGTGACCATAAACAGGGAAGAGGCAGTTCATCGCAAACTGCAGTAAAAACCCCAGTTAACATGCATATTCATGCGCTGTAGACATGTTCAAAGGATGCTCCTAAAACCTGAACAAAATTGGCATTTCCTATGTCTCAATCAGAAAATTATGCATTTAGAATTAGGCCTAATTTGGAAAATCCAATCGGAATATGCTGTTTCCATAACATCTGGAATATTGTCATATTCTCAGTTAGGCATACTGCAAATAATGCAATAGTGCAAACTTTGTGTGCATGTGAATGTCGTCACTGTGTCGGCTGTTATGCATGGTCATCACAACGTATGACTAACGAGCAGCAGTGACCAAAAGTGGGGACAGGAAATGATTGTGCTTTCGATGATTGTGCCTCTTGCCTGTAAAAATTTACTGTGCCCCAGAGGCTACTCAGAGGAAGCAAAGGGCCTGCAGCAATTTAGCTGAAGAGCAGCGAGCGTGACAACTGATAAATACAGAAATCATTTAAGATGACGTGTGCTCCTGAAACCTGTACTGTAAGTGCTGATTGTTTGAAGCCTCCCTGTCTCTTTTGCCCTGGGACCCGCTGTTGTTAAGGAAGATGCAAATTAAATCTTTCCTTAATTGTTTAGCTTTCCCTGTTCATCTGTAGCACCAACGTAGTATGCCTGCTGTGGTACAGTATTTGGTGACATTTCGAGGTTGCACTGTCCAATATCAACTGGATTAGAAAGCCAAAATCGCATTTATCTATCTTCTAACAAACAAAACAACACCTATGGAACATGATTTTCACCCAAATCCTCAATTGAAAGTCCACAGAACTCAATAATTGCGTGGATGAAGCTATTAGATGGCAAGAAAGTTGAAGTATTTATGTTTCAAATAATCAGATTCGTAGTTTTTGAAATTGCTGCTGAAGATATCTTTTTGCCTTACTCAATTAAGATAGGTGTTTTGTTCACCTACTAACCTGGATAGCAGAGCGTGTGTTAGTTCAAGGTTTTTCATTCAGCGCTCTCAACCAATATCTATGGTCCTCTGATTGAATTGAGGCAGCTTCTTTCTGTATAGATATGGCAGATGGCCTGTCTTTATATTTCCCATATAGCTGTTGAAGGTCAAACAGATGAGACATCATTAATAAACATTTCTGAACATGAAATTTCTGCCTCTCTTGGAGAGAAGTACAAGAATAGACTGCTTCTCCAGCGTAGTCTTTGTGTTGTATGATGTATGAGGAATGTGGTGCTGGGAAACATTGCTGGTGCCAGCTTTAAATCAGTCAGTCTGAACTACTTGAGATGCAATGTTTCTGTGCACATTGGGATGAGAGACGGGCCTGCAGAGCCTACTCATTTTAATGACCTGAAGCTTGTTTCTAATGGGCCGATTGGATTTACTATTGATTATATTTTCAGCGCTTGCTGCGGCATAGTTTTGTGATTACTGTTGTCGCACACTGCAAATTGAAGTAGCCAACACACAAGTATGGCAAGGTTAATTCCTCTTGTACGAAATTAGAGATTCCCCTTCACTTATCTGCACCCGTTACATTTAACCTAAATTGAGGAGCGTGATTATTTTCTCCTGGATGATAAACATGTTTGCCTTAGCATACCAAGTAGACACACGCATGTAATGTATTCACAGGAGAGCCAATCAATATACCTCGCCATTGATTGAGTGCTCTCCATTGACCGCCTTCTCTGCTATTAAGTGTCGACTCACTTGTGCATTTTTTGATGCCAGATCCTTTCTTCACAGCATGCCGGCTAAGCTTGCATTGGAAGTTATTCTCCCAGAACTCTGCAAACCAGATGTTCCTCCTGTTGTTCTCTAGCGTTCGGCTGATGAAGTAGCGATCAAACCCTGAAAGAAATAAGATGCTTTTAGAACTGAACCTTTCATGTTTTTACCTTTGTACATGTGCATCAGGTTATGGTCTTTGTCCACTTTCATAAGCAGGATGTAGGTGCCCTGGTCACAACTGGTTGATTTTGATGATGATTCCATATGAGCTGAGTATTTACTCAAAGCCCAAACCCAAAGCTCAGAGCTGCAGTCACCGATAACAACCATCTACATTCCTTTGATTTGCTCTTCACTGAACAGTTGGACAGATTTTTTGGGTTTAATAAAACATTTTGTCACATCTCATGGATAGCATATAATAGTTCATATTCATACGGAATTATTTAATGGCACTGAAACATACAGTGAAGTCTACGGTGTGTTTGTTGTGTCACGTGGCTACATCCTGCTATAGTATACATACATACACATACACAACTTTATTCACACTTTATCAACAGTATTAAAAACCATCAGGTCTACATATATAATATGAGCATAAGGAAAAATCAATATGAAAGTTAACTGTGACCATGAGGAAACACTTGATGTCCAGATTTTGTAAGAAAACAGATTTTGTAAGAAAATAAACTATTGTGAGCACTCTGTAAGATACATTTAGGAAGCGTGTTGTGAGTACCTTTGATGGACTGTCGTTTTGGTAGGATGGTCACGGCACCTTCAGCCATTTCTTCCTGGTTCAGTATTGGGGAGATTTTGGAGCCCCAGCTGTCTGAACCTACCCAGATGAAATGGCCTGTCTGATTGGCCTTCTTAGCTGCCTGAAGGAGCCGCCTGTGGAATAGAGACATAGCGATATGTAATGGTACCATACAATGAAGAGTTGTCAGTGTTTATTTAGGTAATTTATTTTCGAATATACAACCCCAATTCCAAAAAAGGTTAGGAAGCTGTGTGAAACAAAAATAAAACAGAATGTGATAACTTGCTAATCGCTTTTGACTTCTAATCAATTGATTAGAGTAATTATTTATTCTTAGATGTACTATCAGATGCATTATTGATTGTTATTCATTTTTAGCTTGCTGTTGTCCAGATCGTCCTTGTGTGAGGGGGTGATGTAACATCCTAGTGTAAATTCTGTTGCAGAGGATTGCAAAAAGTTAAGATATTTTAACTCCGGAGTATTCTCTGCCAGCCTCACGTAATTTCGCTATTCTGCTCTCGTCCACTAAAATGATTTCCGGATTGCCGTCTACTGTCTGCCGACGGGGAGATGTTCACCACTTTGTGAAACACATGCTAATGCAAATGATTGCATTCTGTTTCTGTTATGTTTTATACAGCGTTCCAACTTTTAAGGAATCAGGGTTGTAATTCATGCACATGCAGTGATATATTACCTATAGGTTCCTATTTAAATGCACCCTAAAGCTAAAGTGTCACTGCCATAGAGGTGATTCCATGACAGGAATATTTTATTCTGAGTTTAATCAAAGTTGCACTGTTGCACTTTAGTAGAACTGAAAAGCCACTGTAGACACTCTTGGCTGTGGTAGAATGACACCCTCGCCACATTTGTCCAGGCTTGTTGCCAGTGGATGTAAGTTTGGGGAGCTATAAAAACTGCCTGCAAGCTCTGCTGTAGCAGCAGACTTTTATCAAAAAAAGCTTGAGCACAGCAACATAAAATTTAAACACAGCCACCTGGCATGTGAAGCACTGCCGACCTTCATATCGCCCCAAAGATGCTGGAACAAAAAATAAATATCAAGCATCATATTGTATCGTAGACAACACCAGCTTTTTTACTGTACATGGCCCGTGTTGTCTTATGCTCTCTTATAAGACTTTGTTGTTGCATAAAGAAGGACGGTATAACCTTGTAAAAGAATTACTTGTTAATGTTTAGGGAGTGGGCGAGCAGTGAGTCTTCTCACTAACTTTCTCTCTTTACCTTAGTTTTATGACCCCAAGCATTTCTGTTTGATTGGTAATGATTTTTTCCTGCATCTGATCTCCTGAAATTTAATGAAATGAGCATGTCTTAAGATGCAATTATGTGCTCCACGTAGGCTATAATGAGAGAAATAGATTTTCTCACTGTCAGGAGAAGGCATAATGGAGACATGACTAGACAGGCCGACAAGTCTCATTTGGAAATAACACAGTGAGAAGTAAAGGTGTTGTGTTGGGGTCGTGGATGGCTGTGTACTGGGACCAGTGCGAAAAATTTTGAGGGATCTATTTGCAGAATGTGGTAAAAAGGAATATAATACTCATGTTTTCATAATCATCTGAAAATAAGAAACGTGTTTTTGTTACCTTAGAATGAGCCCTTTATATCTACAGAGGAGGTGGGTCGGCTTCCAGTTTGCCATGATGCACCATGGGAAGGATAATTAGTTGGTTGCAGCTTCACTGTTTGATGCCACTAAATCCTGCACACTGGTCCTTTAAACCTTGATCAGCCAGGTTCAGTTCCCATCTCTCATTAAGTTCTTTACTGTGAGTGAAATAGTAATTATGTTGCTGTTCCATGTTACTGTTAATAGATTCAGGTCTAATAAGTGTTTTTGTAAAATAATCATGAATTAAATGTTCACATAATTAAAACATGCAAAGATAATGATTTCATTACATTTATTTTTCAAGGTTTGGGCTCCTGCTACTAAATGTTATGAAACACAGTCAAGGACAAACTGCCTACCTGGCTAGATTATGAAAGGCTGACCCACAAACATGATTTCTCTTATTCTGTGAAACGCTGACACGAGCCAGTACATTTCTGTAATTGGTTAAGAATCACACTATAGGGCTCCATCAAAACAGCTCTAGTCTCTTATGCTTTATATGTCTGCAATTTTGGGTTCTTATTAGGCTGCTGCCGGCTCACACTTACTGGGTTCAAGGATAGAGCAGGCATGCAGCTCTGAAATCCCCCTGGCTTTCTGTAATTACTATATATCCAGACTATTACCCGTTATCAGGACCGGATTAAGTCAATGAGCACTGGGACTTCTGCCCTGGTCATCATCAAGAGACCGCCCCAAATCATTGCCCACTTCCACTAGGAATACACTGGCCTACTAACTGGTTGCTGGGAAACATTTTCCCTTCCAAAGCCACAACAGTGCTGTGTGTGTTGACTCAGCCTACAGCTAATTAATTCATTCTTAGGACAGACCGTCTAAGTAAGAGATAATGAATTTTAATTGATACATTGTGTCCCCACAAGGAAGGCAGGGGCACTGTTAACTGTACTTTGGTTTAATATGGTCAGAATAGATGGGGACAGCAGACTAGATGTCAGATTGGATGGCAAAGCTCTTAGCCGGATAGACGGCACAGAGGGGAGTGGACAAAATATTAGAAACAACTTTCAACATAATGCATCTCAGTACAGCACCACGATAAAACGTGGCCTCAGAAATGACCACGGAGTGGATAATCCCTCTCCGGCACAAACAAAAAACACAAGTTGTCTGACAAAGGAAGTGCCAGTGATGGAAGCTGCACACAGTAAAAATAGTAATACCACAATGTAAGAATACTGACCCAAGGCTTGTATTTAGAATTTTCAGTGTAGAAGTATTACAAACAAAAAGTACAATTATGCATTATGTGGAATCACCACATTCAGAAAGTTTTGTGTGTAAACACTCTACCTGCAAAGTAATTTGTCACTGAAGTTGTCAAATAAATGGAGTGGAACAGAGAGAACAGTAAATCCCTCTGAAATGTAGAGGAGTGGTATAAAATGGAATGCTTATAACATGGAAATCCTCAAGTAAAGAGCATGCAAAATTGTCCTTGGGTACAGTACTCGGGTATGTGTACTGAGTTAATTTGCACCTCTGGGTAGAAGTTCTTTGCAGGGCCTATAATAAACTTGTGACAACATGTTCAGTGACAAAGCTTAAGAAAATGTGAATAAACCCAAATAGATTCATATTTGCCATTTGTAAATCATACATGTGGGTGGCAGGCTGTAATTTACAAGAAAAGGGCACTCTAATTTCTTGGTACACTTTTGACATTTGTGACATTGTGACAGCCTCAGGTGAAGACACCACTGAACAGCATTAATGTGTAAGTGTAATTTCATTTAAGGGAAAAAATTGGCAGGTAAATGTTACAAAGGAAGTATCAGTCAGCGGTAAGACGTGGTTGAGCTCGGTCAGGGTTGAAGTTAAATGAACCGATTTCACTGCACTCACCTGATGTCGTCCTCATTGGCAAAGATAATGACCACTCGGGCATTCGGGTTCTCACTCAGCCTGCGAATGATCTTGTCAAACTCTCCAGATCTCGGTTCACGTGGTATTTTCACCGACTGGGAAATGCACAGACCACCTAATTGGAAGACAAAAGAGAAGAGTCTCCATATTAAACAGGTTTAACTTTTCTTCTGTGAGCCGTCTGAACAGATCTCATCAGTGGACATTTTCACGTCATTGTAATGCACGTTATTGCTTCCGTTTCAGGTTGGTGCTTTTCAAACCATTGAAGTTTGTTGGGTCCTGAAATGTTTTCTTCTTGATTTTAACCCTCACAAATCTTTTCAAACCTCTGGACTTTTTTTTTTTTTTTTTTTTATGATAGATGCTCTATTAAATGTGCACAGGTGCAATTTTTCCCAGCATGAGGGATGCAAGGTATTAAAAAAAAATCTTTACTTGGACCACAAGGGGCAACTTTTAGACATGGAGACCCATCAATTCAGTTTATGGTCCTGCCAGTGAAACCAGGGGAATTGAGTAGCGTTTGGAAGTACATAAATTTTGTAATTGAAAACTGGTTCCATTTGTTCAAGGTCATTTGTCTTATTACATTGTTTGATTTTAAAAACAACTGTTGCTAAATTTCTCCTTTCTAAATTTGGCTTTTTACCCAAAGACTGAGCCACCTTTGTCAGACACACACAACCAGTCAAATTACATGCTGCAACCTATACTGATAACCTGTATTGTCCAGTGAAATTGATTAGTTTAGCTTGTTAGGCTCGGGCCAATACCTACAAGTTCCGTAATTCCCCACAGATGAGCTTGAAGGGAGTCCTCACTCTCTTAGAAATGCTCTGGTATTGAACACAAGTCGAAGGCAGCAGGGGGCGTCCCTTGGTTGCCAGCAAGCTGAGGCTTTTTAATTCCCAGTGCAACATTTCAGGATAACTCTTTTGTCGCCCTGCCAAAATGCCACAGAGAGTTATGTGCATGCTAATGAATTTCCTTTCGTGACACAGTACAAAGCCAGCCCAGTGAACAATCAATGCAGGAATAATACCCTCTAGTTCAGTTCATGGCAGCCAGACTCGCACCATAAAACAAAGCCTGGCCCCAGCTCAGAAGCTAATAGGTTGGGAAACTGGAAATATGAGTAAAGAAAAGGGGATGCCATTAAATTAACAATGATGTTGGGCTGCTTTGCTCATGGGTACAAAAAGTCACTTCCGGTTAAGTCAGTGAGGAGTTTCAGTCAGTGGCCTGCGCTGTTGTCCTGATTGTACACTGTGAATGAATTTAATGATGTTTCCTTTTTCTTCGAACCGTGCTTTAGTGACTCCATCGGGGCTGTTTTTTTTTTCCCAAAAGGCTGCGTATATATTGTAGGTTTCCTGTGGCCATGCATGTCACAGCTAGAACAGGAAAAATTTGGATTATACATTCACTTGGCTGGTTAATGGATAAACAGTACCCTTCACTGGAGGAATACACTCCTTCCTTTGTGTGTACTGGCCCATGTCTGTTGTTGGGGGTTGTTTTCTTCTGCACTCAGGAAAGGCTTTCTTTTCCAGCACAGCCACATCAAACCCCTAATTTACTCATTGTTCCACTTCTAAAACCTAACTTGAATATCACAGTTCACACAGATTCAATCATTCAACAGTCTGGATTTTCAAAGCTCCCACTATAGATATTATATTTAATGACCTGGGGCCAGATTTCTGAACGATGCATATTGCCATTTCCCACTGCACATATACATGAAGCAAGTTGTACATGTTTCAACACAGCCCGAGGGTGATAGGATGGAGAGGGAAAAATGCGGGGGAAAAAAACAATCTAATAATAAAACATTTCTTAGACTGCTGGGGGTTTTTTTTGCAGTCTTCACAGCAATCTGTAAAATCGTGATTAAATACCATATCATCATCATAATCATCATTGAAACATCATATTAAAGGTGCATTTGACATAATGATACAAATAGCCAGAGCTTTGGAGAAACGTCAGTGCAACACCGTCTGTAAAACTGCATCAATTCTGTGTAGCACTAGTGTATCAAATTATCGCAAGCATGCAAATTGTGGGTTATGGGTGTGTCTGTATCCATTTTGGAGGAGGAAATGAGGCTTGTGAATGTGCCGCCCGATTCCTCAATGATTGAGATTTAAAAAACATAACCGTGCAAAATTTCACACTAAGGATGCATGTGCATGTTCCTGTCTTTTTGCAAACACATACTGTAGTTTTAGTCGTGGGCCTGTGCAGAGTTGATTGCATCCTGGTCGCGGCTGTTTTACTGAGCAGGTTAAACAAAATATATGAATGGATGCAAAAAAACAAAACAAAACATGCAAGTGAAGCATTTGTAAGTCGACAATATTTGTGTACCTTTGTGCAATCCACAGGATTGTCGAGGCTTTACTTAAACTGAAGCAGCGGTTTATTTCTCTACCTCTGTGTCATTACACTTAAACTACCCAGAAAGGCACATGGGAAATTTAGCACCAGCACAGCAGCAGCTCTCTGCTCTCGGAGACTCTATCAATCATTAGATTCTATGTCTTTGCCTCACCAGTACTTCAGTCCCCCGTTCCCACAACATCTGCTGTGCGGAAGCGGAGCACTCATCCCTTCCTTCTCTTCCCCACTCACATCCCGGCAGCAGGCTGCAGCATTGCTTAACCTCCTGTGAGAATACCAGGGGAACCAGGGGGATAAGAACTCGGCCTGTGGGAGTAGAGGCACGCTGAACAGAGTCCTCCATGGGACCGGTGTTATAACTCTCTTAGTTTTGGGTAGACACAGTCAATTTGTTTTATTGCCAACACCATCCATTCATCCATGCATCTGTCCATCCATTCCCCTCTAAGTTTAGGATGGTCATAGATATGGTCCCTTGACTCGAGGGCCCCAATTCAGACCCCATGACAGGGAGCAGCTACTGAATAAGACACTCAATCCCCTCCTGTTCCAAGTATGAATATCTGTTTTCCTGTTCTGCAGCTAGTCCTACTCTTTTCGCCCAACAAGGTTCACCATGTCACATCTATTTTTGTCATTGTACACTCAGATAATACAGTACATACATGCATACAAACGTGAGGTGTACAATGTTATTTCCATGCGAAAATATCTTTCACACGTTGGCTCCTGCAAAATGACATTTTCATACAACTTTAGCGGCTTTTAATTGTTCTTGCTCATCACACATTTTATATTAATTTAAGCTAATTAAACAAGTCTCTTTAGAGGAATCTGATTTTCAATAGAACTCTCCTGATTCCATTTTGCCATCGGACAGGATGTAATTAGGGAGATAAACTGAAAGACTCCCCCTTCGTGGTCTACACACAGCTTCTCCGCACACTTCCCTTAAAGTTGAGATGAAATTAAAAATGCTTTTTTAACCCCTTTAGATCACATTCCTGGTTATATCATGCACCTATTTTACAACATATGCCAAGATCTAAATGCATTTATTGCATTCTTATGTCAAAATCCAATCATGTCTTCTTCCTGTAATGCGTGCATATAACCAACCAAATTCAACCAGTAATGTCATGGCATCCACCAATCGATCAGTCTTCAATTTTCAGCAACACAGAGCTAACATTCATTAGTTGGCTAGCAACAGAATGATATGTCAGTGTGTCCTCAGGTGTTCACCACCTGACACCTTGTCTTGTTTCCTGAAAATGGCGTGGTTATGGGTTCGCTGGCTGGTATTTACTCACTTTGAGGAAAGTGGATCTGTGAGAGCTCCAGATTATACGCAAGGCGTTTTACTGGACTGCTTCAGCAACCACATGGACCATACCATGGGCTTCGTTTCTCTCTCTCTGACAGATACTGCTATCTTGTATAGCAGTATCTGTCAGGGAGACCTTCCACCTCCTGCACTTTGAGGGGTATGTCTGCATGCTCGGGTATCACGGGTGATGGAGGTGTTGAAGGAGGGGAGTAGTCCTCGGTGATTGCATCTAACCCTGAATCACTGTGATTCTCCATGTTTGTTTTGACACGCTTCCTTTCAAAGTTCAAATCAAATTCCTCCCAACCGTATGTCCCGCCTGATTATCAAGTGTCACTCAGAAATGCATCACAATTTGGAAGCTCGAAATAGTTTCATGTGGACTTTAAAATGAGCCAGACCATCATCTCCCACTCGCTGTTACTTTGTAAACACAAGAACAGAGAAAAACAATTATAAAGCAATTTATTACAAATGTGCAGCAGCCCTGAAAAAACTCCACCATTTACCTTATTGTTTGTTTCTGCAGACACATGCAGGATCATCTGTTGATTAATTATACGTATACATCAAAATTACCTGAAAATGATCTCTGCAACAACCAGTGGCTTGTGTAAAACCAAACTGAACAACTGGTTTGTGGTTTAGGTCTCGCAAAGTGAAAAATAAATCAAAACATTAATCAAACCTCACGTTGAACTAGTTTGGTTGTTTTCCAAACGCTTTGTCGCCGTTTGCCAAAACCCCAATAAATTATCTGTACGTACAATTACAAATTCATGTCTAGTGATAAAGTGTAGCAGCCTTTATTCTGCAGATGCTGCTGAAAACTTGAGCAGTGTATTTCTCTCCCAACGCTCATCCTGTACCACTCTTAACATCTGAGCCATGTCTAAAAACCACCTCTAAAAATATCCGTTGCTCAGGAGACTGCGAGCCTCCTCTCTCGTGTCTTCCATTGTCAGCCCCAGTCTGTGCTCTCCTAATAGCTCAGAACACTAATATTCCTTCTCATTTGACACCCGTGGGAGAGACAGTGCTGCCATAAACATTAAATATTCCCTGGCACTGTGGCTGATTGCAGCACAGCTCCTGTGCTTGGTGAACAGAAGTGCAGAAACACACAAAATACACCCAGGTGGGCGTTGTGGTGAAGGTACAACCATATAAATAGCCTGTTTATTGGGATGCCCTTAGTCGAAATACCTACACAAGCAGGCTTAATTTGCAGCTGGAGAACACGGCAAGCATCGGAAATACAGAGAAATAAAACGAATGTTGCTTCTAAAGCAGTGATGCTCTATTTTTTCCCATCGGTGTAGGCTTGAAAAATAGCCAGTGTCTTCAGTGCTGAATGAAAACATCAGCTGCTTCTGCTTTTTGCATGGCAGCAAAAGATTCATTAGTCAACAGACACAATCAGTTAATAATTGGAAAGCCTGTTTGAGCTGCACAGAGCTTTGAATTCCCATCTGCTTTGAACAGCAGTGTTGTTCCATTGATCCATTGACGGTCCAGTATATATTATCTGGCTGCTGACCAGTAGTCTGATGTACAGAACAACAGCGCTGCGCCTCAGTGGTTTGATCACAGTGGTTCACATAATATAAATACTCTCAGATGAGATTAAAGTAATGAAAAATGTCGGGAACCAAAACAAGGTACAATCTATATAATATCCCCTCCGATTTAATAAACTGTATACCAAATGATTTATGCAAATCACTTGATCAGAGGCCTGCGATAAACTGGCAACATGTCCAGTTTTCCTCTGCCTTTAATCCAGTGCATGCTGGGACATGCTCTGGCCCCTGAGAGGGAGACAAAATGGATGCATGGATGGAATTGATTTTAGCCAAGAAAAACAACCGCACAGGTAAAATCATGACCATACCTGCTAGCAGAATGTTACCTTAAATGAACTGCAAGAAGTGTGCTCTGTTTTAATATCAGCACATTATGTACAGATTGTGTTTTTCCTCTTTCATCAGAAATGCAGCTGCAAGTGAGTGGGAGTGAAAAACTGGAGGGAGGGAGAGTGGGCTGAAATCATTAGGGAAACTGACCCTGAACAGAAAGAGCCCAGGTTCACCCCCCCACCCCACCCCCGTTTCCGACAAACCACCCTGCTAAAGTGTCCTGGAGCAAGACACGAAATCCCCCTCAGTCCCTGAGGTGCTGTTGTGTCGCTGACACTGTGCTCTCACCTCAGTGTGCAGAGCTGAGGGGATGAGAAGAAATGAATTTCTCCCTGGGGGATCAATTACTGTATAATATCCCATTAGAATTATTATAGACTGCCCAACCACAAAGATACTCCAAACTAACAAATTTCAGCCTTTTCTGCAATAATCTGACTCTAGCTCTGATGCATTCAAAGACAGTTACTGACGCGCTCGCGCCCGCACGCAACAGAGAACCACACAAATGAACAAACATGTCGTGTGTGAGAAACACAAAGTACTTGCATCAAAATTTAGGAGTAATTATGATTTATTTGACCCACATGAATGAGTCTCAGGGGACAGAAGATGAATGACCCCAATTCCCCTTTTTTATCATTGTAATTTGTCTTTATTAAGCTAAGCATCTGTGTCATTTTCCACATATATAACACTTATCTGCAACGTTTGATCAAAGACATCTTCCCGTAAGAACTGCATATTAATAGTGCATGTATTCTACAGTATATGTGTGTGACAGTGTATCTGCATGAGGGATTAATTTCAACACGTGGATGTGTCCGAGTGCATTTTCTGCACAGGCAGGACAACTTGTATCAGGGACTTGCTGAGTGCACAGATTCATGTCCGAGACCAGCTTTGGGCGGGATCATGTGATGAGCTCAAGGTTCACCATTATGTACTGCAAGGAAAATGAGGTTGAACTGTGGTTTAACATGAGGCTGGCGAGAGTCAAGATCCTCCTCTCAAATATCACAGAGCAGCATGCAAACACATGCTCTCTATCTGCATCTGCTCTGCTAACATAAACCAATATCTGGAGCAGATTAGATATATGCTGAGAGGCCAGGTGAATAGAAAGACTTATATTGTGTAATAAAATGCAACAACATTGCTGCAGAAATGTTCTCATTGAAAATGGTCAGTTTGTATTGAATTTGTGTTTTGAATCTTCTGTGGTTCATTTTGAGGGTGAACATTGTGGTGGTGTTCAGTTCTGTCTCCTGATACACAAAGAAACAGGAAGGACAATACGAGAGGAATCTTATGATATGGAGAACCACATCACTGGTATGGCTAAAAATAGTTTGAGGTCTGTTTACTCAGTAAGTATTATGAACATCACTTTTGAGTTGGTTTAAAATTTGTTAGCTAAAACAACTTTATGGAACTCACTTTCTCTCTATTAGAGACTGATCAAGATGTCTGTAGATTAAATAAAGGTTTGCCAAAAGTCACCAAAAAAAGAGAAAAGTTTTTAAAATGAAGGTATAATGAAAGTAATAGTAATATAATGTAGTTCAAAACAAATCAGTTCTCAAAATCAATTCAGAAATGGCATTATGCTATTCATAATTAGCTTTAATTCTCTATACATATAATATTGTAGTTAGTAAGTAAAGCTTTATTTCTGTAGCACACAGTTGCAAAGTGCTTCACACACACACTGAAAGATTAAGTGAATAAATAGATAAGATAAAAATACAATAGAAAATAAAACACAGCACAGTGAGAGAAAGACCAGACCACAAAAACAACAAAAACAAAGCCCATGGAGATCCATAAAAAGGCCTGCCTATAAAAATGCGTTTTTAGAAACCGCTTGAAGCAGACCAAAGATTCAGCAAATCTGATCGGGGAAGAGGATTCTACAGGGTTGGGGCTAAAACAGCAAAGGCACAATCACCTTTTGTTTTGCTGTTGGAGCCGGGGATGGATGAAAGGCAGAGATTAGAGGATCGGAGTGGTTGAGAAGTGGAACAAGGGACGAGGAGAAATGTAACTGGGGGCAGGGTCATTCACAGCCTTATACGTAATCAACACGATCTTGTACTTTATTCTGAATTTCACAGGGGTAATTTCGAACCATTGGCTCATTCTTCTTAATAGCCTGGGCGGTGCATTCTGAACTAACTGTAAACTGGAGCAGCTTGATTGAGACGTGTGTAGACAGAATTATCAATTAACAATCAATGCAGAAGTAAATGAAAGTTATCAGGACCAATTAAAAGAATTTCTGTTTTTTCAGGATTTAGGTGGAGGAAATGAAGAGACATCCATTCTTTGGTGGTAGCTAAGCAATCAGGCAGCAGCAGGTCATTGGATTTAGCAGAGACACAGATCTGTGTACCATTGGCATAACAGTGATTTGACCTCCTGAAGTGACCCAGAGGAAGCATGCATCACGAAAAAAGGATTGGTCCAAGGACCGACCCCTGAGGGACGCCACACAGCAGGGCAGCTGAGTAGGACACGTGATTGTTGATGCGGACATTAAAATAGCTATTAGTCAAACAGGAATTAAACCATTCTAAAGCTGCAGCAGAAACGCCAACGCAGTTATGCAACATATGTAAAAAGGCATGATCGATGGTGTCAGAGGCAGCATTCAAATCTAGTAGAATGAGAAGAGCATTTTCCGTTGTGTGCATGCATAAGAATGTCATTGTTACTCTCGATAAAGGTATGATGCATAACTCAATAGTTGTTGTCAACATAAAAGTGTGCTTTGCTGAGTTGGTATGTCGAGCATACTGCACCAACGCTTCATCTAAATACAACATAAATGATTAGTCTGACTATAATAACCATGAATGACAATGTTAGAGCACAAATTATTCAGTCTGCAGAGTGTCTCCGTTCACTATATTTTTTAAGAATAACAAACTACTTATGGACATTATATATTATTATTGGCTGATGTTAAGTGTTAATATTCACCTCTCAGTGAACATACAGAGAAACCAGTAATCAGTGTGGAGAACATCCAAGCCTTCACAGCTTTTTTCCCGTTATTAGAAAAAAACTGTCTGTACACTACCTCGGTTACACATCTTTGCTCTGTTATTGAAAGAAAGTGGTGCTGCTGAGTATTTGGGTATCAAAGAAGCATAAGATGAAACAAAATGATAGGAAGCAATTTACTAGCTTGCTGTGTCGTCTTTCATAATGGGTTCCGAATGTAGTCATGGGGAGAAGCTCTGATGTTAATAAGAAAGACATCGACATGCTGATGTGTGAAATTAGATTGGATTAAAGGAGACTGTGATTACTGTGATGCATCTTCCTACAGAATATGGTGAAAAATAAGTATTCTGCCATTTCTATTTAAAAACAAAAATGTGTTTTGAAATCATTTAAATCACCGTGTTCATCAATAATCATGTGACTTTTCATCTTAACCTACCTCGTGTTTTCTTCATGTTACACAAACTCTTTCCTTCTCATGGTCATTAGATTATTGTCTTTGAAATGCCCCCCAACCTCCGGGTATTACTCTAAAATATGTTGTTGATAAATGAACAGTACTTAATCAATAATGGATTTCAGGCGCCACTATCATTCTCAAACTGGATCTGCTCTGTCCCAGTACAGATGAAACAGTCACTGCTGGCTAAGCTGGAAAAGGCGACCGAGTGGGTTTTCGACTAAAACAGCCCTGTATTAAACAGTTTCAAGGGGCGGCGTTGGTTTGGGCTCATTCATTTACCACAGAGACGATGAAATATGATCCAAGTTTGGTGCTGACCTCTAAATTGTACTTTCATCATCACTGTGAACATGCACGATAAACACATCACAAAAAACTTTGCCAGCGGATCTGAAATTAACCACCACACTGGTGGGTAAACCATGGAACGTATCATCATCGCTGTTATTCACGGGCACGCTGCTGTCTGTCTGCTGTGGGAGGCTGACACAGGGACAGGGACTTCATAGAGCGCTCAGGTGCACCTCATCAAGTCTGAAATCTACATCTCTTTGTAAGGCGAAACACGTAGGCAGTGACAGGACTTCACGGTGCATTCAAGTGTACATCACAAACTCAAATCTATACTCAAGTGGCTATGAAGGTTGTTTAAAACGAGAAAGTTTGGGCAGTTTTAGGTGTTCATGCTCTACAATCCAACATTAGTTGCGCCAGGTTCAACTTTTATCGCCTGGTGACCCTGTGTTGTCTTTACTGGAGGCTTCTGAGTAGCCCCCTCAGTCATTTGAAGGACATTACTGAACCATTAAGGATTTATAGGGCAGATTTTGATGTTCAGTGTTTTAACTGCTACAGTTTAACTGCTACAGCTAATTGACTGTTATCTATCCCACCTACAATAACAGCTTTAATGAGGTCATTACTTCCCATGTAAACTTCTGTGGCTGTTATGTCACTCAGCAAGCCACAGTGCAAGAAAAGTTAAACCTACTATATTTAAAATTAGAATATGTCGGTGGCACGACTATTGGTTTCTGGAAAAATCCACTGCGCCAAGAGCTGAGGCAATTAATTTGTGGCTGACCGCTCGCCTTTACTGTAATGAACGTAAATAAAGGGAGCAATGAAGCAGCTATCGAGCCCCAACAGGTGCTGTATTCTGGACTGGTTGTTAAATTGAGCATTATGAACTGCATGGGTCTAATCTTTGGTCTCTGAAAGAAAAAATTATCTACTGGAGCTTGTATTGATGACCCAGCTAACAATCTGTGAAAGTATACAGTGTATGAGAATCCAACAGGGTAGCAGTGTCGTTACACTCTGGCCTTAAAGTTGATGGATCAACTGAAAGTATTTGTTGGCATGGCTGTTTTCGTAAACCAGATGGCAACCAGTCCTGATATTACATCTGTCAGCAACTCTGCTCTCTGATATCTGCACGCCATAAGTCCCGGAGGGAAATGGACCCACACTCTATTTATCCGCGCTGTGTAGGGGAAGCTCATGGACGGCAAGAGGGCAGCAGTGACAGAGCATGTTATTTTGTACATATTACACATCCCACGCTGTTCCTTCACTTTGATGTGTGCTGTTGATATGCAGTGCATCCAGTGCAGTGCGGTTTTTACTGAAGACACATTATCATTTTTATTGAGGTTTAAAAAAGTGTTGAACCTGCATACTGTGTTTTGTATGAATGAAAATCAGCTAAAGCACTGAATATCAGCCCTACATATATAACTCCTACATTAACTTCAGTCAGGATCTGTCAGACCATGGGTTAAATACACAACTACATAAAAAAACAGTCCAACTGTGTCTTCAAAACTAAACTTTGAGACATTGTTGCTGCGACCAGCAGCAGCACTTTTTATTGACTACCATGACATCACATTAGAAACTATTATTTCAAGTCAGCGGTGTAAGCACAAATGATTTGTCTGCGTCGGCAGGAACTCCAGAAATCCCAACACTGTCCCATTTTTCAGCAGTTGTAAAGTTCTGAACTGTGGTAATAGCACATTTTTTTGTACAATTGCAGCAGCCTGACCTGAGGATACACGCGGACACAGAAAATTTGATAATGCGTTTTATATTCTTGAGGAGAGAATGGTAACTGCACGTCATTGTCGACTGTTTTGCTGGAGAGCATGCTGTCTATTCAGTTCCCAGATCCTGAATAAAAAAAGGTACATGACAACAGGTTCTGGGGCAACTATAAATTAGATTTCAAAATGACTGAATGACATTTTCCTTCTCAGTGCAAATGATTTATAAATCAAAGACAGGCCTCTAAGCACTGTGAAATGAGCTTTTCTGCGCTGTGGTAAAATGACTCACCTGACAACCATGGGACTTTCCTCTTACCGAGGAGAATCCACAGAGCAAAGCTCTTAAGATGAAAATGTTGTTAAACCTTAGCCGAGGAGTTTAAAGTATACTGCTTCCTCTCGTGAGGCGCGGCGAACATTAATGCTGCTGTCTAATCAAGCGTGGGTGCTGGTGAAGAGCTAGCTGTAGCAGGCCTTGAGGTGCACATTCTTGTGTTGTCAAAGAGCTGCTGAAAACTTCCCTGCAACTACATTTGATGGTAGAGTGTCAGACTCAATGTGTTACCTTCAGTAGCTAGCATATATTTCTGACAGCAGATGAGTGGAATCATGGTTGACGTCCTGAATTTTAAGCCTGTTTTTTCATGCCCTGGCACATCATAATGGTTTCTTTATCAATGCTTCAGATGTGATAAATGGCTTCTTGTCGTCGCTGGCATTTTTCATTGTAACCTGCTGATATGGCCAGCAGCAAGTTCTGTGTGGTCACAGATAAAGGGCTGGAGCAGAATAAATGGTCAGTGGTGTTTTTGTGTTAGTGTGAATATGTTTACTACTACTACTCAGTTAGTTGTGTGTGCGCGTGTGGCAGCGCATGGCTTTTGTCGTTTTGGTGTGAATCGCTGTAAGTGGCAAGATGTTTTGTCCTTGTTCCATAAGTAGAAACAGAATGTGATAATTTGCTAATCCTTTTTGACAACAGGTTCATTGGTAACAGGTGATAGGATCATGGTTGGGTATGAAATGGGGCATCCTGGAAAGGCTCAGTCGTTCACAAGCGAGGATGGAGCGAGGTTCACCACTTTGTGAACACATGATTGTATGAAGGATGTTACTACATGAGCTCAGGAACACTTTGTAAAGCTGTTGTCGGTTTGCAAATGATCGCATTCGGTGTGGAGATATTTTTAATGTCTAAAAAGCAGTCTGGATACTTCACTTCTTGTGTTAAATAGAGGAACAATACATTTCTAGGGGCTTGTGCAAGAGAGCTCAAACTGAAAACACCAATGCAAAGTGACATAACTGGAAGAAGACGCGTGTTCTTTCTGGATTACAAATAACTAAATATTATTCTCAGATGATTTTCATGTAATTGTTTCAAGCAGCAGACATTCTGCCTGGTCTCGCTTCTTTCCAAAATGTGCTGCATCATCAGTCTGCAACAAGGTTCACAGATGGCCCCTAAGCTACAGCACAATCCAGCAACCTGAAGGTTCATCCATTTTGTGATAAAGTGTCTTCACCTTTAATATTGCCTCTGGCAGGCCCCAGGACAGTCTCCCGCAGAGGCCAGAGCAGCCTTGCTGGGCACACAACTTCTCCAAGATACAGTGCAGAATAATCCTCAGATGAATGCTCCTATTTGTTAGATTGTTATTGTGCCAAAATACTGGTCTTACAGCTTCTGGCCTCGAAGTGGACAAGGTTAAATATTTCCAGGATCACAACTGCATTGTTTAACCACAAGCAGGAAATATCTTAATATCACATTTTGAAGATTGCCTAACCTTTTCCTAATCATATGTCACTGATAAAATTCTTTAAACTGCTGAAATGTCAGCCCAATATTTCATGCAAACAAAGGATTCAATAGAATAACTGAGAAATTTGATAAACCAGTCCCACAAATTTGAGTGGAAAGTTTGGGATATTCTGTCATGCAGTGTTGTCTCTGTGACATGATGAGATAAAGCACATTATGCAAATAGAAGATCTGTGGCGAAGTCTTGACAATCGTTCTCCCCTCTGCACACCTGCAGCTAAAACCCTTCATTGATTTTCAGACTGTGTGAGGAACCAAGTTCCAGGTGGTTGAAAGGATCATAAAGCAGCATTTAGAAATGTAGCAGTGACAGTTTGGAAGATGTAAAAACATTTGTGAAATGCAGCAAACTGCTAATCAAACAAGGTAATGAACAATGGAAAATTGAACGGTAATAAATGGGCAGAGCGTAACAGAGCAACTGAAGTGGAGGTCTAAAAAGAGGAATCAAAAGTTTACTTGTTTTTTTATTTGTTAAAGCCCTTAAAAAAAAGCCATTAAATATGAACTGTGTTAGTGGTCTGAAAAAAATGCTTCTTTTGCTTTATCAATAATATATAGCTGTTGAAATATGAACTTCTCTGCAACTCACAGCAAATTCATGGCAACTGCCCCACATTGCTCACCGCTCTATCTGGTGTCTTCTGCTGCTGGATGGCCGTGCAGTCGCATGAATAATGTCAGCAGGTGAGCAGTGCTGGGGCAGTACCACAGATACAGGTGGCTGCACAAAGTCAATTCACCTAACATCTCTTTTAACCCTCAAAAGCCCAACACAGCATCCATCAGGACTCAATGAGGCCTGAAGCAGGAGGAGCAGCTGTCTGAGCCCTGACAGGGGTTTCCTGCGTCTGACATGTTGAGCCAAGGGGACACGAGTCTTTGCCTTCCTTCCTTCCTTCCTTCCTCTCTTCTGTCCTTCCTCTCTTTTCCCTGTCCTCTCTCTTACCAACAAAGTATAATTGGAACAACAAAGTACATCAGGCAGGAAATACTGTACAAACAAATTTGCATAATGCTAACACCTTATTTATCGAATTGTGGGGCTGTTCTTGTATTTCTGTTCATCGTGGCAGGAAAAGGCATGAAGTGAATTAATTATGGAGCCTATAGTGCTTTGTCAGCGTTGTCATATCTTAATCATAGTTACAGAATCATCTCATGGGGTACATTTACATAGGTAATGTCCGTTTTGTATTGTCCACACAAAACATTTAAAAATACCACCGAAAACTCTCCTACACCACATTTTTCATCAGGCGTTTCAAGTTAATGAGTATTCAAATCATTCCTCTTGACATTTCCCTCATGACAAAGGGTGCAGCACGCAACCCTCATTTCTAACATTTGCATAATCTCCCTGTCATCCCTGTGCTGCTGTGCGTTATCTTTGCCCTCCTCTTCCTCCTCCTCTTCCTCCTCCTCTGCTTCAACTGTCATTTAAGAAAAAAAAAAATCTGATTAACTACGATTTGAAATGATCCGTCCAACTGTTCTTAGATGGCGATATTTAAGTGTCAGCATGCAGATTTGAAGAAATAAATGCACATCAAGAAAGCAAACTAAAAGCTGTTTTCGCAGAGGTTTCAGTTTATGTCTCTGAGACGAATTCTTCCAATACTTTCATTTTAAACAGTGTCACTACCAGACTCTGTAAAATCCACTAAATTTGATTATATCCCAGGATACACGAGGAAGGTGTGCAATATCCACTGAAAGAAAAAAAAAAAAATCACACTGCTTTAAACAAGGTGAGAATACAGTGACATGGAGTGCCAGCTTCCATTACTGCAGACGAGCGTACACTCTCTAATAAGGACACTGGAGGCAGAGTAGCCTTTCAGTGAGAAGAATAAACAGAGAGAAATCTACTGAGGGAGCAAAGACTTGTGCATCAAGGACAGTCTTGCATTTCAAGGGTGGCAAAGGCAAGACATCATACTGAAAAACTGTTTTATCCCTCTTTTCTCATAATCATCCTCCATAACGACACTCCAGCCTCAAACCCAGGGGGAGGTCTGATAGATGTTGTTGTACAATGGGAATGACCCAAACCAAAACACAGCTTTTTGAAAACAGTTCTGCGTCTCCAAGGTGGACCGTTTCAGAGCCGGTCCAGCCGCTCCAGATGAGCTGATGACTGTCCCATTTGAAAGGCTGTCCTGACGCTGACACTGTTCAGCGTGCCCAAATTCAGGGGCTGACACACTTTGAGGAGCAATGCAAGCCGGGTCTGTGCGTGAAGCTTCATGGTCTGGCATTAAACATTCATGCATCTCTTCTCTCTTGTGCATCTTCGCTGCTGAGAATTCTTACTGGATCTGCTGTGTCCTCTTCCAGCGACTGTCCTCCTCTTCTTCCTCCTCCTCCTCCTCCTCCTCCTCCTCTGACTATATACTTTGTGCTTTGAGAATCTGCTGTGTTTTGGTGTGACTACACTCTTTCCTGCATGCCCTCCTTTTGTATACTGCGTGAAGCATCTTTAATGCTTTCTTCAAAATGTAACCGGTGAGGTATTTTTTAGCTGACATGATATCAAAAGGTACTTTGCACACTTTTGAAATAACGCTCATTCATGCAGTGTGCATTCACTGTGGTTACAGGAAGACAAGCAGCCTAGTTCGACACTGCTGTGACTTTTTGGCTTCCCCAGTGGTGTGGCTCTGGGACTTGTCGAGCGACGGTTGGTTGGTTTGTTGGTCGACCCTTTTTGTCCAAACTGAAATATCAAAGCATCGAGTGGATACATTGTGATGAATTCATGGACGTCAGAGAATGTAGCCTCCTAACTTTGGTAATATCCTGATGTCTCTCTAGCGCCACCATGAGGCTGATAGTTTTGGTTTTAGTGAAGTGTCTTGACTTTTGGTACAGCTGTTCATGGTCCCCAGAGGATGAATCCTAATGACTTTTGTGAGCCCCTTAAATTTCTTCTGGTGCCACCGTGAAGTTGGCATTTGTAGTTTAGAGTGAAATGGCCGAGATTATCATGCAGATGGTCATGGTCCCTGTGAACTTTCAGGATCCCCTGCCTCTAATAATTTGGTTTATCTGTCTAACAGTATTTATTGACAATCAGCATCAGAGCCTCACAAAACCACTAGCAAGGCTGTACACTGTTCAGTGCAATAGAACCTACTCAGTCAAAAAAAAATACAACTTTAGCAAACAGGCTACTTATTTTACAGCGTACGGCATCGTTTTATGGTTGAATTCATTTGTGACCCTAAGTTTAGTATGAGGTCAACTGATATAATGCCTCAGACGCAGAACAAATCCATGCACTCTCCCAACACTCCTATAAGAGATTTAACGAGCAGTAGCTTGCCAAAATTCCCGTCCCTTTGGGAGGCGGTTGAAGATGGCAACACACAAAGTAAAAATTAAGCTATCATCTCCTCCGAGCAGATTGCACACCTCCCATGTGTTTAGAATAGTACCAAACACTACACCTCCCGCTGACAAAATATCCACGGGAGTCATGCTTTTTTACTCAGAGAAAAGAAGATAATTTCTTCTCCAAGACAAATGTTGAGGTCAGTGAAATTCAAGAAAGTCGAAGACAGCACTAAGAAAGAAATTCAGTGAGCTTTCAGCTTAGCTGGAAAAAAAAAAAACTGGAGATGATGATTTAACTTCTAAATGACATATGTTGGTGCTAATGCATCACTGCTTTGTTATCCTCTGATTTGTCACCGCTGAAGAACAGATTTGTAAAAGAAGCTGTTAAGAGTTGGATTTAAGAGCCGTGTTTAAGGAAGTCTGGCTGTTGATGGATGTGAAAACACTTCTAAAATGAACGCTGCAGAGGAGCTTTTGTCAAAAACACTGTGTGGATTATCGGAACTCTGTCAGGAACACATTGTCTTCATTTTGGGTCTGAACATTCATGGTTACACGTTTTCACTGATAACTACAAGTACGGTGCATTTAGAGGGAGCAAAACTGTCACTCTTGATTTTCAAAACACTGTCATTTTAAGAAATCTTTTAACTCACTTTGACTCTGTTCAAAACTCCATGTACAGAACACGAGGTCCTCTAAGCAGAAACATGCCAGCCCCCTTCAATTTTCTTAATTGTCAGTCTCGCTCTTCTCAGCTTGAGTTCACGCTTGCTCTCGTAGAAACGCTGAAGGTTATTTGCAACCTCCTCTGCCCCAGTGTCAAACTGTTTCCGCTCCACAGTACCAATACTCAGGCCCAGCCAGTCTGGTCAAATACTGTGTGACTTTCCAGTTTAATCCAATTTCCACTTGAAAGCCCAGTGAGCCAAATGATATTCGACTAATTTGCAGCAGTTCTTTGTGTCATCGGACATCTTTCACTACACTGCAACACCTACACCACTACCACCCCCACCCCATCAAAGCCACTCCTCCACACAAGAACATACTTTCCGAAAGTGTTTATTTATATAAAATTAAAAAGAATCGGTCTATGAGTAGGAGTCTGTACTCTGCTCAATGTCAAATATTCATGATTTCATTCTGTTCCCTTTTGCCAGGAAGCAAATGAACATACAGTAAAACCAAATGGATTTTTGAACGGCTGGACTGATTTTGATATTTTGATTATTCTGTCTTTCTTTGTCACATTGTACGTTTTTATGTTTCTCCTCCAGCTAGCATTAAACAGAAACATTAAACTGCGGGGCGCTGTGAAGAAGACACCAAATTAAACATATCATCATGTCCATTTATGAGCTTGAGACTGGCTGTGGACTGTGCTGGAAACATAACTGATGTTACCACAGAAACACCAGCTGCACTGTGCTGACGCCAG
Organism: Chaetodon auriga; assembly: GCF_051107435.1. Lineage (NCBI taxonomy): Eukaryota > Metazoa > Chordata > Actinopteri > Chaetodontiformes > Chaetodontidae > Chaetodon > Chaetodon auriga. The sequence continues at coordinate 7,086,689 of NC_135083.1, forward strand.
GACCTCACAGGCATACGGTCTGTGGGTCAACACAGTAATCTGGGAGGTATCTTTGTTCCCAGGGCCCTGTGATGCCCTATGTTATTGTGTTTGGGTCAATCTCTGAGCCCTAAAACTAATCCTGGGGACATAGGAACAGTGTCCTCAAGAACATAATAAAGCACAGTCTCAAGCATAAAGCGCTTTTTTCCGCTGTGCACTTTTTCTGTAAGGAAACTATAATGATCCTGCGATTATTGTGCATATTTTTTCCAAGGATGATAAAACTGTTTTGATCACATTTGTAGAAACAGCCTCTAAGCTTCAGTCTGAGTGGGCTTTTCCAGTCAGAACAGAGGACTGACACTGCACCGTCAACTTCGACGCTGAGCTGCTGTCTAACGAAGGTCGTGCTGTGCAGCCTACCAACATTATTTAAAACGTGTTTTCCCATTTCAACAAGCCCACATAGTGTTGGTTATCAGCTGTGATCTAAGACATCTGTCTCTTTGCAGCATTCATCATGTGGAAAGTGGAAGTTAGCCAAGATGAATAAGATGCTATGTTACTTTTGGCAGTTGCAGCACTGTGCTGTGTTTGCCCTGCGTCATCGAAAAGAGGACGTCTAGCTAGCTTAAATGGTAAATGACCAGATTGTGAAAACTGACATCAATGGGGATATGTTGCCTCGTGATTCGAAGCATGACACTTACGGAGATTTGGAATAATGAGGAGAGTTCTCAAATTACAGATGTGACTTAAGACATGGTTCACCACGTCAGTCCCCCAGTTGGTTACCTAGTCAAAACCAAAATTGTGATTTCTTTTAAATGTGTGAATTCGTTCAATTAAGCCGGGGAACCTACAATGTTTTTATCACTCTTCAGCATACCCAAATCTGCCATTGAAAGCTAAAAATCAGTTTCCATCCACACAAAGCCGCACAGTGAAAATGGGGCCACAGAGACATTCGGTGGGTGAGACTGCTGCTCAGTATGGCCTTTGGCTGGTTAATGAGATAGAACATTTGGCCAGTTCTGATCTGGCTGTTTTATTATGTGAGCAGACAACTGCAGAACCCATTTAGCAGCCAAATACCTGTGGCTTTGATTTTGACAGAGCTGCCTGCTTGTCCTCTGTGTCTCCCTCGTATAATCAATCAAAGCCTGAATTGGAGGCGAGCACGTGGGAATCAAACAATGCTTCAGCATTCAGAAAAAAACGGACGTTTGTGAATGTTTAGAAAAAAAAAATCGCTCATAGTTGTCTGACTTAAAGAAGTGGAGACGGGCTGACTTGACAGATACTTGTCTAAATTCCTGTTTACAACTGAAAGGCAGTGAAAAGAGTGCAGTGTTTGTCTCTAAACAATGATTTTGCCTGCGTGGTTGACAGATTTTGGCTGACATGCTGTCTTTTATTGTGAGGCGGTTAAGTGACAATGGAATTTCAGAGAGTTTGTCCAGAACATTAAAGTCTTTCCTCTGTTGTGCCCCTCATTTCCTGAACAAACACAGTAGTACACAGCTTTTAGAACCACATCAGATGTCCTTAAAGACGTGTGTTTGACCTTCTGTGTTGAGACGTTCAAAACTGGAAGCCTCCTGTCCTTGTACTTTATCTTTGTCTTGACACCCCTTTAGTCTTTCTAATTTCTAATTCATGTGTGACCTCAGGAAGCACGCTGAACTGTGAAATGGCATCCGAAATGAAATCCCTTAGAAAGGATCACATCTCTGTAGCTGGAGACAGCAGGTGGAATAAGGAGAAGTATGCAGGGCTTTAAGCATTCATGACTCTTTTAGGGCTTGATTTAATGAAGGCTGTGCTGAGTGTGGATGGAAGTGAACTGGAGGTGCCTTTAGGGATTCTTCACCTGGCTCAGTGTGACATTTTGAGCATCAGAAGGCAGCAGATTGAGAGACATCCATGTGCAGCAGGTGTGAACTGACTGTTGACTGCGGTGAGCTTCCATTGTCAATAAAAACGGGTTATGTTCACATTTGTGTATCACCAGAATTCATCGTATACTTACAACCATCTCAAGTATGTTTTTGAATACCTTTCCTAGCTAACAAAAGGCTTATTTTGATGTTTTTAACATTGCAGGCTTTTTCTAGTGCATTACAGCCACCAATTGTTACAGCTCTCACAGATATGTATGAAACTGTAAGCTATTCCCATAAAGCAAACATTAAACCATTAAAAAAATCACGCTCAACTAAACATGTCAGACTTTGGATTTTGACTTTAAAAAAAGTTAAATACCAGATTTTAGGGGATTCATTGGAGAGTCACTTTCCACCCACCCATTTAAAGGATTTCAACCTCTACATGACTGTAGAGGCCATTGCTACCATCGAATACCCAGAGCTCTTCTCCTCTTCATGTCTGTTCTTTTTATGGGAGTTTGGGAATTCTAAAGAACTGAAGCTCATACCAAACTCTTTAAATTCATATGCAGGGTTAAGCCTTAATTAGCATTAAACACCAGTATCGTTAAAATTAGGGGGAAAAAATGAAGAAAGAATGTTTTCCAAAAAGAAAAAAAAAACCTCAAATCATACTGGAATTGTCATGTTGGGGTTTTCAATCCCCATTGCATGGACTGTTAGGCAAGTAGGCAGCAGAGCAGGGCAGACTGGAGGGCTCTGCACGAGTAATCTGCTGCGCTTCTCCAGGACGAATGGTGATGGGCAGCAGCTTAGAGCTGGCAAGAAAGAAAGGGACGCCGTGGCACAGAGAGTACTGGACATGTCGGTCGTGATTACATCCTGCTTCAGAAAGGGTCAGGGGTCAGACTGAGCGTGTGCCTGCAGCTTCCTGTGCCAGAATGACTGTATTCCCAACACTGTACAATGCCAGCTCCTTATGTTGCTCCAGGCTTGTGCTGCAGCCTCACTTTCACACTGTCACTGCTTGTCGATATCTGAAAATCAAATTCAGCTCCCTTCAATTGCATCTACTGTTTGCACTTGTGTTGCAGAGACAAGTACTCCCTGGAGTGAGAGGTTGGAGCGTAGTGCAAAGTCAGATTTCAGTATTCAGGTTTCAGCAACCAACAGTGTCTGTTTTATAAAGAGCAAAGTTGTGGTAAACATTTAACATCTCTCCGAACACTGTCAAACGGTTAAAGGGCCCATGTTATATATCTTTTCTAACGTGCTGTATAGATACTGTGAAAGTATCAAAATGCTCAGCACCGACAAATGCGCACAGATCATATTCAGAATCTGTCCCTTTAAACGAGCCTTCAGGACTTCTGTGAGGTTGAGATGTCACAGCTATACAGTCACCATCCTCGGCCATGCCCCCAGCATGGCTGTGGTTCCAAAAACACCGTGGGAGGTGCCAGCTCAGGCCTCTGAGTGCTGACCAACCAGAGCAAACTGGGGTTTTGGGAGGGGGTGCTTTAAAGAGGCAGGCACTAAATAAAAGGGAGCGTTTCACATAGACAGTGAATAAAGGTGCTGCAGCAATGGGCAGCATGAGAAACACAATGCGTGCTGTTGCACAGTAAAGCATGAAACATTGTCTAGTAGGCACCCAGAAAAAAAGTATGAACCTGAAAATGAGTATAATATTGTCAAAAGTAATGCTATCTCTGTGTTTTTTAGATCCCATGTGTTTAAAATAATATGATCTCTGGTAATTATGCGTTTGATTGGTGTGCCCAGGCAGCTCACCTGGTAGTGTGGTCGAGTGAAAATGATATTTAAACCTACAATAAAATAATAACAACACAAAGAATGTGCAGGCCTACAAGGTAGAAAAAACAAAAGAATAGGAAAATAATTCATTATTACAAATGTGCTGTGACCTTTTATGTAAAATGATCCTATTTTGGGCACCTTGGACTTTTTTGTTGGTGTTGATTTATTTGATAATAGTATTAAAGTTTTAAAATTCTGTTATCATTGCAAAATTAAAGAGACCTTCAGAGCTTTGAGTCCTGTCAAGCTGTCTTTATGGTGCCTTAGCAGCAGAAGCTGTCTACCTCAGGATGAGCTCCTGGCACACAGGGCTTTAGGACTGCACTCCTGTTTGACCGGTGTTATTGTCCTGACAAAGGTCAGCACTGATCAGACAGTTTCCCGTTGCTTGACTCAGTCTTTCACATGTGAAGCCTCTGATTTCAGTGAATCCTTTCAAATTATTGCACTGTTTTAAATGTTTGACTGACCCGGCCCGTAGCCTGTACGTGTCAGTATTTTATGTATATATTCAGTTATGTGCCATTAATATGGTGGTATGACTGTCTTCCAGGTAATTAGATCGAACTAATGCAGCATAGGCAGCAGTGTTTTTCAGGTTGCTGGATAGTTTCCACGACCTGCTGCAGCTTACATATTAAGTTCATCAAATGTAAGTGGAGGTTTACATTCCAACAAACGAGCACAGGATCCTTTAGCAACAAACAAATCACACTGCTGTCTAAATAACAACTCTCAAGTTAAATCAAATGTAGCAGTGAGCATAATGAAGTGGACCACTCAGTCTCTAAATGAATAGATTTGTTTACTGAGTAAGTTTACTTAGTGGGTGTTATTTAAAAAAATACATATTTGAGAGTCTGAATCGCTTGTCCAATCACAGAGAAACGCTTTCAGTGGTTCATAAAATGAGATTCACAGAGCGAGAAGCACTTTCCCCTCAGTCGAAATAAACTCTGGGGTGCTTGTAGGAGTGTGTGGAGAAAGACTCACCGTCCTCTCGAGACTTTTGAATGAACGCATCAACGCCACTTTCTCCATAGTTTCCCTCAGACGCTACAGTGGAGACATAGTTCCAGCGCATGGCTTTGACAATGTCCACCATGGCCTGGGCCTGGTAGGTGTCGGGTGGCACCACCCGGGAGAAGAAGTCGTAGCGGGTGTTATCGCTCAGCTCCGGAGCCGTGGAGGCGTAGCTCACCTGAGGGATCTGTGAGAGAGGAAGGGGGGGAGAGCGAGAGGTGTGGTGAGACGCTGTGAATAATATGCTTTGTGTAAATCAATTATCTGAGCTGTGGGAAGGTTCCTTACAGTTTCATGTACAAAAACATGATTATAATATGACGCCTTAACATCTGCTGAAATCTCAGCCGCACCCCGGTTGTTATTCATCCTCTACTGTTGCCTCGTTGATGCTGTAACAGCCCTGATGATCACAGGCTTAGCCACGATATTTTCTGAGAAGGAGTTTCCACACCGGCAGCACTAATCTGTCCACGGATTCACATTTTGTGGTGAAAAACATATAAGCAAGAGTTGATTAACAAAGTGATTATTGTTTAATTGGAGTTATATATATTGAGTTACTTGGAGCTTGGAGTTTGAATAAAAGTAACCAAATACCATTTAATGTTGAGGGATAATTTGACAAGATGGGAGATAAGCTAGGTAATTGTAAGATGGGTAACGCTCACCATTAATTAGTTGTAGTGCTTTATGATGACTAATAAAGAGCCTATATGTTGCTAATTGCATGCTAATAAGCAGCTTGTGAATGATGATACCGTGCGCCTTAATGTGAAGTGTTACTGTGGGATGTAAGGATGCAATAGATGGCGAGTGCATTTTTCAGAGTTGTGCTTGTCTTCGCATGCTGCTGTTATAAAAGGTTTAGCTCCCCCTGTTCTTAGTTTCACAACAGAAGTCTTTCAGAAGCTGCCTCCAGCGGGAAACTCTTAGTTGCTATGTAATCTCAACTTTTGCTTGCTCAACTTGTTTCAGATTTATGGCTGTCATAGCTTCTGTGATCTTCCTATGGCTTCTGTGCCGCACAGTTAGGAAGCTAACTGACCAGATTTTATGACATTCAATAATGTGTTTCATGGTTTAACTTCAAATATGGACACACTTTTTAATGCTGATGCAATTTTTTTGTGCCGATTTCCCACGGTTGATGAATTCAGGCAGGAGACGGCAGAGTGGCAGCTGCTTAACACCAGAATAGACTTTGACTGCGTATAAGTCAGTGGGTGAACATCTTTCAGTGCGCGTGAACCAGCCTGGTATTAAAGCAGGCTGCTTGTCCTTAAGCCACTCCTGCCTTTAAGAAAAGAAACTGTGTTGACAGATAAAAGACATGAAACACTGATTGGGAATATTGCTTAGTTTTAGCAATTATGCGAAGAAACTTTCCATCTCAGAAATGCTCGGTGACAGTTCTCTGACGACTCTGCAGTCATTGGCTTCCTCAGAGATGGGGACGACAGAGAACTGACCCAGGAATGTGTAAGATGGGTGCCAGTGGAACTGCCTCCAGATCAATGCAGGGAAAACTAAAGAGCTGGTGGTGGACTTCCACAGGTCACCTGAGTGATAAAACAGACTGGACTGACAATTCAAATGCACTATATAAGGAAGGCCAGAGCAGAGTGTATCTGCTGAGGAGACTCAGGTCTTTCCGGATGCAGGAGGAACCGCTGAGGACCTTTTTTGACGCTGTGGTAGCACCAGCTATCTTCTATGGAGTGGACTGCTGGGGCAGTGGCATGCTGACCGGAGGAGATTTAACAGACCGATGAGGAAGGCCAGCTCTGTGCTGGGATGCCCCCTCAACCCGGTGGAGGTGATGGAAGAAAGGAGGAGCGATGTTAAGGAGAGATATCGCAGGTCCTTCCTGCTGCTGTCAGTCTTCACAATCATCACTGCTCCCAGTACACCACACACATCCACACTGACAAATTCACCCATGTGCGATATCAGTGCATCCTAAGCTGGGCAATATCAATATTTCCTATGTGCACTAATGTGAATTCTACCAGTCGGTTTTACTTACTATATCATTTACTTATTTATCATATCCTGCTCTTCTTGCTGATACTGCATACTGTTGCACTTTGCCTTTTGCCTTCGCCTTTGCTGCTGTAATGCAGCAAATTTCCCCACTGCGGGATTAATAAAGGATTATTTTCTGTTAGCCACTTCCAGTACCCCCCTATGCTTTAAGTTATGTGTTTTTCTGAATTCTGTCAATGAAATTTGAATCACAGTGACACATTTTTTTTTTCCCCCCACAAGATCAAAAGGAGAGGAAAATGCTCGACTTTGACTGTGCCTTTTCATCTGATGACTGACACGTGAATGAAGTGTTGCTCATCCTTTCCAAATACCATTTGTGATGGCACCACAGTGTCGCTCTGGGGATTTTGACAAATACTGTCACCTCTGAGCATCCCTGTGGAGATGGATGGGATGTGTGGATGGAGGGATAAGCTCTATATGACACCGAACACTGAAACCTGAGCATTGTCTTACAGCTTAGCAGATGTGTGACTTCATATTTCTGCCTTTTATTTCTCTGAATTTGAAAATTTAAATTAGATGTTTTGGAGGAAAAAACAGTTACCTGTCTACCTAATCACAGCACTTAAATCCAACAATGCTACATCAAAGCATACTTTACCCACCAACAGCCCTATTTGACCAACATTTGCTCCACTAACTGCAGACAGGCGGGCTGTGGAGGTGGTCGTCCTTTTCTCTCTCCCTCTCTTCACACAGCGGAGGCCTTTGATGGAGTCAGCTGTAGCACTGCACTGATCCCGCTACTACTGTGCTCCCTGCTTGTCGCTGTAGCCTGTGTTGGGAGCGCAGCTGTTCAATCTGTACCCATGACCTCAGAGCTCCTCGTGTAACTCAACACTGACTTTTCTTTTCGACACAAGGATCCACTGCGTAAAGCCAGAGCAAGGGGCACTGAGTGCACAACTTGTAATGAATGGATGTAAAAGATGTACTCATGTTACCATTATATTTTAGAGCTGTGCTTCAGTGGAGGTTTGGCTTTGTAGGTAATGACTTGTGATACGACAAACATGCCAGTCAAAAGCAGCCTTGTTAATGCGATTCCCTTTCAAAGAAGACGAAAGGCAGAAAAGGGAAATCTGTGTGTGCGCTAATGGACCGCGTGGATGTTGCATGTCAGCTCCCTGGACTGACGGCTTCCACGTGTCCCAGGCCATCACTCTGTGCCATGTCCACACAGCATTTTTGTGTTGCCTGTCTTGTTTTGAGGTAGAATTGCTAGTGCAAATTGCACTGCTTCATGAACTGTGAGCACTGAATGAAATTGATGTTGGAGGCCGACATGCTTCATGCACGTGTTCCTCTGGGATGCACTTAGAGACACAGACCTTGACAGCATCTCTGGCATGTGTTTAGCCTGCACCCTGCGGACTAGCAGCAGTCAGCTGACTTGTTGATTTAACACCTGGTGCTAACAACAGGCTAGGGTACACCTGACCCCCAAGTTTGCTCACTTTATGCCTTGATAGTGGGCAGAACTTTCCATCTGCGTTTTCCTCTTGGAAGCAGTAAAAGCGTGAATCTGCTTTACTTTTTTCTTTTCACACTGCTTTGACGTCACAAGGCGGGATCTGGCAGAGTGAAATTAAAGTGTCGTGCAAAGGTGTTTGGAAGGTGTTAGTGATGTCTCGTTTTAGATTATTTCAATGTTTTAGCACATAGCAGCACGGTGAAAATTAGCCTTAAAGCCATTAGCACCTTCAATTCACTCCTCAATTTCTGTGTCAGAGGGATAGATGTGCCTATAATTGTTAATTTTGCAAAGTAAGGGCAGTACAGAATAAAATAGTAGGTGATAACACATGTATAAAAATGCGTGTGGCTGATGAAGTAGTGTTGATGAGATACCAGAAAACAATACAGACGGGGCTTAGTAGTTGAAAATTTGATGGAAAAATGTGTTGTTTGTCAGCGCAATCATGTAATGCTATATACAGTATCAAAGTGAGTGTTTTCCCCTCCTTTTAAACCTCTCTCTGTTTTCTGGTTTTTAATTTTTCAGCATCATGTATCGTGGAACTGCTGTGACATGTCTAGTCCTGTGTCTGCCAAATAAGTGGGAGCTGCAGTGAAGCTACCCTGTGTTGTATTTTTCACCTGAGGGATTTTCACCGCTGTAACAATCACACAATTTCAGCATTCTGTCAAGAACCGGGACAGGCAGAGCTTATCATGTTTGTGTTGGCGAGATTTCTTGCTCACTGGACTACAGCGATAGTCCTGAGCAGTGTGCTTCCTCTAATAGAACACAGTCACTTCTTAGAATTGACTCAAGAAATTAAATTCCTCAGCAAAGGCCTCCTCTGATCTCCCTCTGGAGAATCAAAAGAAAGAGGGATTGAGAGGAAAAATAAAGGCATGACGGGTTGTGAAAAGGGAATGCGCCATATGCAAGCAAGGAGGGAGTATTTGATGATGTTTGAAACCTGCAGGATGGCTCAGTATACTCACAACCAGATATCTTCGGAGCTTGTTCAAAAACGTCCTCATGGCTTCATTTTAGTGATGCTGTGTGCACTTACCATCTGTTCAGGCTGAGGCTAAAGCAGCTGAGCTTCCTGGCCTCTCATGTGAGCTCTTTGTGACCCTAACACTTCTTACAGAGTATACAAATACATTGTCCCCCCCCGCCCCAGGTTTGTAGAACTGCTTTAATCTGAACCCTCTCACCCCAGAACTATCCATTTAATTGCTAATGGGCTTGGGAAATATGCTTAATTGCTGTGATGTGAGTCTCAAGCAGATTTTTGATGCAGATTTAATGTTCAAATCACTTGCTTTAAATAACTGTGCCTTTTTAAAAATTCAATGAGCTCATTTGGCACTGCATCAATGCAGGAGTAATGATGCTCATTAGAACTGTACAGAAATATTATACATCTGTACTGTGAAGCTGGGGGGAAAATCAAAAGCTTCCGTCAGGCTTTGGAAATGTTTCAGTAAATGCTTCCTGCAAATAAGTTAGTATATATTTAATCTATGAAAACCAAAAGAAAAAGTTTTGCAGGAACTAAACTCACGCGTAGGACTGACACTTACGCAGGACGGCTGTTGGTGTGCGCCACGTTGATAATTCATATAAAATTATTATGAGCTAAAACAACAATTGAGGCATAAAACACAAGTGTGGTGATTGTGGCGTGTGACTTTCATCATCAGATGAGGACGACGGATCACTAAACGCCTCCCCTGAGCAGAGGTTGTCCAATCATAGCTTAGCAACTCTAACTGGGCACAGCAGGCCTGTGAAGCTTTGGATTTCTCTATATGTTCAAGAGGTGTGCATGGCACTGCATTGGGATTGATTCTTGTTTTTGCAAGACTTTGGAGGGTCTTGTCTTAGTTTGCGTTTGTGTGTATGCGCGCATTTGTATTTCCAAAATCAAAAAAACTAAGGAGAAAGAAAATTGTGCAGAGTTGATTAAACAGTGTGTTTGCCTGCTCTGACATATGATGCATGATTAGCATGCTCGGTAAACATGTTAGTTGTAACCAAGAGTTACTTTCAAAGAATCAGTAGCTAATCGCATTGTTAGCAGGTTGCAGGTTAGATTGGAAACACCTCATCCATGTCTCAAGCTGCTGCAGTATCAGAGTTTAGAGCAAATAGCTGCACTTTCCCGCTACTTGTTTAGGTTGAGAAAGTTTGTACTACATATACAGTATGTAGCCGTTACATACATATTCGAGGCCTTTTTGGGTTTACAATTAAGTAACTGAAGACATTAAAAAATCACCAGGAGAAATCTCCTTCACACACCACGAGTGAAGCAGCCCATCGCTGACGGAGCTGCTGAGTGCTATCAGAGTGTCCTGCAAGGGGTGGGACATCTTCTCCATCAGGGATGATTAGCCATCATCCTCCTTTCTCCAACACCTCCACTGGGTGGAGGGTGCATCCCAGAACAGAGCTGTAGGCTGACAAAACCAGCAGTCCTTACAAATGAGAAGCTAACTTTTGTTTACTTCTGTGTGAAATTAAAGACCCATTGTTTCAAACATCACTATAAATTTCAAGGTTAAACGTGCCACAGTGCAACATTAAGTAAGAGGGACGGGAGTTAGCCAGCGGTCAGTTCCACCTTCCCCCCTTTCGCCTGTCGGGATCCTGAGGGAAACTCTAGAAGTAACCCCAATAATGGTGCTGTAGCTTCTAATTTACAGAACGGTCTTACACCTGGTTTTCAAGTTCAGTTAGAGGCAAATGGAAAACCGTGTTTCCTCTCACAGGAGCACCAGAGAGCCAAATGGCTGACACTCACCAGCACCTTCAGGCACACACTGTAGGCTTCACCATTCAATTAAGAAGCAGCTGAATATAATGCTGGATGTTGTCCAAGGTGAAGCCTCCAGCCAGTGAATCCCTGTAGTGTGGATTTAGTTAAACAATGCTCTTCCTGGCATACTGATTGATCAAACTGTGTTCCAGAGATTTTTTATGTGCTTTTTTTTTTATATTCAGCTGCTCAACAGTTTCAGTATTCTTGTCATTAAGACACCTAACTTCTGCTAAGTAAGAAAAAGTTGCTTTCCCTACAGCTCGGCTTGACACTGTGACTAACTGCAGAACGAATCTGCTGAGTCATAAAGCTCACGGAGATCTTTCAAACCATTGTTACTGAGATCAATAGGGTGAGATTAAAGTGAACAATGCAAACTCCACGCAGCTGCTCAGGCCAACGATCGAGCTCTCATCCGCTTCTCTGCACGGTATCACTAAATTTATGCTTTCCAACATTCACTGTTTACTACTCTTTCATATTTTTACTACAATAGATGAGTAGCCTCTTGAGAACCGCTTTCATAGGGCAGTATTGTCTTTGACCACCCACATGTCCTCCATAGTGTTCAGTTTTATCTCTAAGAAGGGATTGGGATGCCTTCACCCCATTTTCACTGAACTGTGCCATTCCAACAGTACAGTAGGAACCACTTATGACATGCAAGCCTCCGTCCATCTCTGTGCATGTCTGCTCTTTGAAATTGTCATATCAACACTGTTACGGTGTGTCAGATAAGGAATGAATGCAATTTACAGCCAGCAACTGGGTTACTGTAATGTAATTACCGATCAATAATGTGCCGGCTTTAGTACATGCTGGCCATGAACTGTCCAAGATGTAATCACTGATTATGACTGGATTACATCTCGCAGTGACAGATTACCATCTCGCTACACTGTTTCAATCACAGCCCTGAAAAGCACCGAGCAAATGCTCGATTCAGAAATTTGTAAAAATAGTAATTTAAACATTCATGCTTAGTCACTCTATTAACTATGTGTTTAGCCCCTTTCTAGCAGTTCATCCATTCTGCTTTGCTCTTTTACACATCCTGCTTAAACCACACTTTAATTGGGTTCAGGGCAGCCAGCGCGCCAAGCTAAAAATAATAAGTCCAATCAACAGAACGATCCGGAGCCCCGGAGGTCCGCGCTCTCGATTTAATATCACCGTCCAAATAAAGCCACTCGGATTACTCAATGACATGTAAACATGAGAGTTAAGATTTATTAACACATTGCAGATTCTGTGAACTTGGAGAACAAAGTGAAAGAGGCTAATCCCAAAGTACAAGAAAGGTGTTTCGTCGTTTGGAGACTGTGTGTGCGCGCCTCCGCCAGCTGAAGACGGCAGATTTTGTCTCAGCTGGATGTGGAAAAAGCCGCAGTGTGCAGAAGACGTCTGGTTAACCTACACAGCTACTGTTTGTTTTTCATGAAGGAGTGGCTGGGTTGTTCAGAGACAATTTAAATTAAATTGAGAGCACAAATGTATAATTCAACAGCATGAATTATTAAATTGGGAGCTCAAATTAGTAATTTGATAGCACAAATGATTCAATCAAAAGGCACAAAATCATTTTTATTTTTCTCCCTGATACCTCCGGAGCTTTGGAAAAAGGTAACTGCAAGCAAGACGACCCTCCCCTGCAGTCAGCAGGGTTAGCTGGCTAGCAGCACAACATCAGCAGTGAAGATCCCTCAAATTCTGTGTTCTTACTAAAGTGCAATTCTGTATAGATTCAGGAGACTCTTAAGCCCCAGACAGACAGAATATGTCAGACATTACTGTCAACAAATGCGTTTATTGTTCTCAATGGATGGAAGCAAAACGGAGACATTAAGAGCTGTGTTAAAACACTTTGGCACCGCTCCCAGCCACTGACAGCTTGACAGTTTGACAGCGATGCGCTTGAAAAATGGGGATGTTTTGTGTGCATGAAAGTATGTGTCTATGAGAATTAAGCTGTGTCAGACATCCCTCCCTATTTGCTACCTCGTGCACTATATTTACCCTGCACCAATTTTTTGGTGTTTAAAAATTAGTAAGATAAGTAAAAATGTCTGTGGCATGTCATGCAAAACTACACCTGTCAGTGCTGATGCAAACTGATGAGTCAGTGGCGTCCGAAAGCTCCATTTTCTGCTCACTGTAGAGTAAAATACTGAGTGAATGAGGGAGTGATTTTGGACACAGCTTCAGATACATAAACGCAGGTATTTGCTCTTAACACCTGCTGCACTATAAATGCAAATACAAATATTTTAAAACTACAAACATATCTGTTTGCATGCATGTCAAGCAGAAACATTTCTCCATAGTCTACTTTAAAATCCATCCCAGAGCTTGCTTATCACATAAGCATGCTGCATTCACAGTCCACTTTTAGGTCGTTTTTTTTTTTTTTGCAGTAAAGTCTCTCAGTCTCAGAACATAAGACACAGACACACACAGAACAGAGGCAGGATTCACCAAACAGTGTCCAAATACTTCACAGCGTCCTACATCTCTGCTGCTGTGCCGACGCAAACCACATTTCCTCCCCAAACAAGCAAAGAAAAAAACATGCAATAGAAGCCAATCACGGTGGCAGCATCGTTCCATATTTCATAAATAAACCAAGAAACACTAAAAATAATGTGCTACCTCTCGACGACTCCCTGCTTCCCTCTCCTTGGCACTTCTGCTGCGTAGATCCATAAGTGTGACAGTCATGTTTACATGGCTCGGGTGGTGGCAGATGTTTATGCATGCTGCACGTTAAATAAGATTCTTATTTATCAAGACTGATGAACCTCCTGTCAAACTGAACTCTGTGGGATTCAGCAGAGATCTTTCAGAGACAATGACATTAACATGAGAAGTAGAAAGCACTATTTTTTTTATACTTTTTGCTCAACATTTATCGCTTTTATCACATCACCAGCTGCTACTTATTAATCTTGGCTGCAATTTAAAGCATTATTTCACATTAGAAAGGACAAATTTCTGCTGTGGTTCATTTGTAGGCTTCAGATAATGAAGCGGCAGCTCATGTGTCCTCCTGAGTGTGCACCTCAATATGAAAAAAAGTGGGAGGAACTCATGTTTGTGATGTAAACAAATCTGAATCAGTGTTTTGATGCAGCTGGTGGCCTCTCATCGGCTGTCTCTGCAGTTATATATGGAGTTTTACAAGCAAATGCGCCTCAGAGGTAGAATGAAAAGTGGCTTTAGCTTTGACACGTGAATTTAAAAACATAACACAGAGTTGTTGGAAATGTCTCGATTGTTAAATGAAGCTTATCCATTAGCAGAACAAATGAAATATGTTGGCCTTTTGGTGTTCCTTCATTTGTTTTTATGGAGAACAATACATTTACATGTTTGAATGTTAGAACTTAATTGATCAGTCGGGGGATGTTGGGCAAGCTCCACTTTATTTTCCGCCGTACCTAACAGCAGTTTCACCCATTACTTTGCTTTCTGGCACCAAAAATCCCCAAGTCTCCTCCACTTCAGGGTTCCAAGACCTGATTTATAAGTTTTGCAGTTGTGTTAGCCCTGGATGTACCAACCAGTCCACACAACTTGTTTTTGTCAGTGTTTATTCAATTGTACAGTCTCTCACACACGCACACACATACACACACACACACACACACACACACACACACACACACACACACACACACCAAACGCAGTGCGAAAGCGTAGCCAGCAGCCTTTTCTGCATTGTTACAGTTTGCTTAAATCTTTGTATCTCTGGCATAAGAGAACAGACAGGCAATACCAAATAAGAATTTATTTCCCGTTCTTGCAGGGGTGGGCTGTTCCATTTCATTTTCAACTGTTTGTCATCAATGGGTATCTCATTTTTCATGCTTTGGCCGGGCAAAAACTAAACAAAACAAAGAAATGTTGCATCTGAATTAAATATTTGATGGGCCCTGGCATTTATTGTCCATCCCCTATGCTGAAAGCCACTCTGCACTGTTCCTGCACGGGCTTGTTATTCTATTTGTTAAGCTTTGGCAATCATTAATTTGGGCAGTGGCAACTGTGATTAATTATCTCATTACAAATTTAATTATTACTTGCGTTACACATGCAAATGATCTCAAGGAAAGGTTGAAAATGTTGTGAGATTTGAACTAAATGACATCTGTGATTAATGGAGCACCGCATGAACCATAATGCACTTGTTAACCACAACATTTGAGAGGAAGTTGACTGATGCTCCTTCCACTTGTGCAGAATAAGCATTTAAAAACATACAAAAAAGTTGAATGCATGATCAAAATAACAATCCCCTACTATCCATCTCAACTCATTCATGTTCTATCAGTTATGACTAAGCTATTGGAAGCCACACTCCTGCACTAGAGCTCTGTGAGATTCACAACAGACGATTAATAAATGTGAAATATAATGAAATGTCTGGATGTATTTGCAGTTAACACAATGGATATCTCTTTCGTATTCAGCATCCCTGCTGCCCTCCTCTGTCTCCTCTCCCTTGGCAACAGACATTTTCTGCTGCACTGGTTAAAAAAAAAGACATCAATGAAGGGAAGAGGGAAGTTCTCTGCAGCACCTTGGGATATGAATGGATTTAATATTTCCCGGGAAGACTCTGAATGAGTCTTGCACGCTGTCAGGTTCATACTTTATTCATCGATCTAGGCTAATCTTAAAAGTAACTTAAACACCACAAGGTCAGCCGTCCACAAACCATCCAAAGCAGTATATTGGGGTGCCTGTTGTTCCTGCATATAAACCATAAACCCTTGAAGAATTTTACATTAAATTTATGGCAGTGCTTCACATCAATGAGCTCTGCCAGTTTTGTTTGATGGAGCCACACCAGAGGCAGTTGGGGATTGAACCAATGACGCTGCAGCAGGGACTTTGTTTTTCCTCCTCTGGGCCAGTTCACAGCTCCTTTGTATAATTATATGGCTGATTCATTCTTCTGTATCACTGATTTATGACCTTAAAGAAATCCTGCCGAAGCCAGTTCATTAAAGCTTTTGTATTTGGGCCTCTAGTTTGTTGGCAGTCGCCATAAACATTATCAGCAGGCGCAAACATTTGTTGACAGACAGCTCTGTTATCGGTAAAACTGGTGATAATGGACTGAGAGGACGGAGCTAATTAAAAATAATGAGTTTGCAACAAATCACATTTTCCTGAGCTTACAGCCTAACCTGATGGGAAATATCATGTTAGAAATAAAGAAATGTGCCTCCTACATATTCAAATGGGCTCATTTACATTACTTTATTTCAAATAGGGCTTATTTAACCAGTTCCATTTCCTGCTGCATAATAAGGGGAAATTTATTCAGCATTATTATATTTCTGTGATGGTAAGGTAGCTGGAAATCTGTTTTGTAATACAGCCGGACTGCAAGAAAAATGATGTTTTTTCTTCATATCAGTAACCCGTAGTCTTAATAGCCAACTTTCCAATATTGAGATCCATTCAGTATTTATAAGAATTTCTTTTACTGAAACAATATAAAAAGACAATTTCCGTTTTCCTGCCCGCAAATATTAAGATTTCTTAATGCACAGGATGTGGTTAGTGTCGTAGAAGCTGTTGCATTGTACGGCTTATGTAAAACTGTTGCACGTTGGGCGAGTCCTTTTGTCGAGACACTTGTCGAGTCTTTTGGTGAAATATCCTGAGCTCAACTGTATGGATGTTAATGCTTCACAGATGATTCAAAAGAGAAAAAAATATCTAATCTCCTTATTGGTTTTCATGTTTTACAGCCTTTGTACGTAGAATCTGAATTTTTTTAACTTTGGGGGCCCTAGTAATATACACTGTGGCAGACAGCGCAGCAAAATACTCTCCATGATATTTTTTCCCACTGATACCATCTGTTAATATGAAAAGATGGACTCCATGAATAATTCAGAATTCAGCCTTATATGTAGAAAAATGACAACATTCGTCTTATCTCGAATAGGTAAAGACATCACAATCTAAAGTGATTGGGAACTCAGATAAGTATTCCCAGCAGGTGGACTGCAGGGAGCCACTTCCAAACGTGTATTTAAATCAGCAGCGCCATTTACAGAGAGCATGTCCCAAGTCTTTCCTCCATTTCTCCCTCCTCCTGTCTCTCACCACCAGTTTTTCTGCTTCAGGAATCAAGACCGAGATGAGGCGAAGCCAGATGGGAGAGATAGAGAGACTGTGTTAACTTATCTGTTTTAGTGTGAAAGATGAGATGTCAATTAATAAAGGCTGTGCTTCAAAGGAGCCTCGAAGAGAAACATTTTATTCAGTGGATATTAAGGTAAGGTGCCATTAACTTTCAAGCCGCTCAACCTTGAAAGTTTATGTGGAAACTCTTAAGAATGGCTCATTGAGGTATATACAGCCATATGGAAAAGTATTTTAAACACAAATAACACTCTGCTGCTCTTTATATGTAAATATCCCTAAGATGCTTCGTATATACTGTATTTTTATACATTACTGTATGTCGTGTTTAATGAGCTGCTACACACAACCATAGCTGTGCCTCAAAGAATACACCAGGACATCTTTAATAGACAACAAAACACAATCCATTGTATTCAGTGTGCAGTATTACAGTGTTCAAATGCTGTAAATGCGAACGCTAAAAATTGAAATGATCCCATTCACCGCTGGACTTTTGGCTTTAATCCTCCTGAAAGTGACGTGTGACGGAATAATACTGAATCCATACAGAGAAAGTCAGTATGCGAGCATGTTTTTTTTTTTGTCTTTGACATTCACCATCATAGCAGTTGCTCAAAATAACTGGCTCTGTGAGTGGGCGTTAATCCGCACATGATGTCGCATTCTCCTGCTCCTCATTTTTCATGCACACGGTGGGAAACTACCAGGCGAGGCGAGGGGAATCTGTGTGGTTTGGGTAGGGAACACACACCCTGGGGAGGGGACCCACGAAGACCGTGGAGTCAAGTGCTCTTACAGCTATAAAATTTTCAATAGATGTAGAACCTTAAATAAACTTACATTCAGTCCATTTGCAACATCTTGGCTGCCTCTTTGTTACAATACAGATCCAGCAGAGTTGGATTCAGATTTAGCAGATTTTCCCATCTTCCCTACTTCCCCACTGGTCAGGTATGCACAGATTATTTAATAATAAACTCCTGTGTCTTCTGTACCTCACTAATGGTCAATGGAAGTATTTATATTGGTTAAAATATTTGCTTGTCTAAGAGCGTGTTCTATTCATTAAGCTTCCCAGCATGCTTTGATCAGCCAGTTATTTCACCTTCATAACTGGGTAAACGGGTAAAATGTGTCAGGGAGCCATTTCTGTAGAGCAAAAAGGAATCTGGAGGAGTCCGAATGGCTCATTTCGGGAACTAAAGACAAATAGAGGTCAGAGAAACCACTGGTGCCCGCTTGTTTTGTCCACAAAGACAAAAAGCCAAGCAAAATTGAATCCAGGGTGTAACGTGAAGTGGTGTTGTTGATGCGAAGAGCAGCAATTGGAGCTCACTTCTATCAACCAGCAAGCCAAGCTCAAGAATCTCTTAATGAAACGCTGTCAGCAGGGAAATGTAAACCCCAACAGAAAACCCTTGAAAACCAAAACAGGATCGGGCGTAGGCTTAATTATTCCCATCAGTGGATGCATGTAAGGTGTTTCTATTATTTACTGTCGACATTTTAAGACAAAATCCTTCACCACAGACTTCCAGCTGCAGGATTAGGCAGTGCTGGGGTCAAATATAAGAGACGGGGAGAGGCGCTGTAATATATTCAGTGTTGATCTCATCAAAGATTGATATAGACTACAGGCCTTATGCTGCAACTTTTAAATCTGTAAAAGAACAAACAACCTAGTTTTGATCTAATTTAGTTCCTTAAATGTAGGAACACTTACTCCAGGCGACTTCCTGCCCCTTTAAGCATCATATTAATTGTGTTTGTTTTGCACTGCAGTAACCTAAAACCTTTTGCAATTTGGGAGTTTGTTCAAGGGAGGCTGCGTGGCTGCTCGGTGCATCGGTTAAGTGTACATGTTTCCAGACACTGTGGGTCACTTTGTTGTCTGTTTAGTTTGAATATATCCCCACAGGGATTATGGCTTGTTGAAGTGTGGAAGATATTAAAGGAATGTGCAGCACTTGAAAGGCATCTGAACACAGTGGTCCTAGTACTTTTCTGAAAAAATTAGCAGTGGTGTTCACTGTGTGTCCGTGATCCTTACCTAAATGTTCAGCAAGGAGCCCAGAGCTGCTTTACAATAAAGTAGCTATTATATATGTATGATGTTTTCTGCTTTTCTTGCCCTTCCCTCGTCTACATTTACAACCCTGATTGTATAAGTTGGGACTCTGTGTAAAACAGAAATAAAACGAATGCAGTCATTTGCAAATAATCTCTGGTTACCAACTGAGCCCTTCCAGGATGCCCCTTTCATACCCAATCTTGATACTGTCACCTGTTACCAATCAACCTGTTTACCTGTGGAATGTTCCAAACAGGTGTTTTTGGAGCCGACTTGTTTGAAATGTGTTCCTCCATCAAATTCAGAATAAGCACATATATTGTCTTTGTATTGTTTTCAGTTGATTATATGTCAAAATGGATTGCTTCCTGTTTTATTTATGTTTTACACAGCATCATAACTTATTTTTTGTAATCAGGTGTAACTCAGCTCTCGTATAAGGAATGAAACAGGATTCCTTCACAGATGGCAAACAGATGAATGCAGGAGGAACAAACTGGGAAGTAGGAAAGCAGTGTCACACACTCTGCCTCCATATGTGTTTCTCTTTTCCTCAGAAAAGAGCATATATGCACATGGTGAAGCCTCCAAAATGATCATTAAGTTGAATCAACACCTCTAAAACAGTTTCACAGTATTATATTGCAACAGTATGTATTCTAACCTTCATGAAGGTATGATGTATTGCAGGACTGTTGTATTAGACTACATTAGTTTAAGCAAAGTGTACCTAAAAAACTGGCAGCTGAGAGTTTGTCACATTGCAGAAGATAAATGTGAACCACCTGCATCTCACAGAGACTTAAATGAGCCTTTCAGCAGAACTCTGCTTCACTGTGCAGCAGAGTGTTTGTTCAGGCCTTCATTAGCTGTTTCATTCACGCTTCACCATCAGCGGTTCATTCTTCAGCGGCTCGGCTGCCAGCTGACTTTTACCGTAGAGCGCAGCCATTAAGACGCGCAACTCTGTCGCCAGACAAGAATGTTGATCTTGGACAATTTTGCAGAGCCCTACCTTCTCTGACATTGGATTTCTGTTGTTTTTTGTCATTGTTTATTTGTCTAGGGCCAAGTTTTTCAAAATTCACACTTCCTGCAACATCTGGCATTGGACGTAGATCATGATGTACAGTATTGTCCAATTTTTGATATGGCTTCTAGTGATACCAGACGGCCTTCTGGTGTGAAAACTTTTTGGTATTGTTGCTTTAAGTAAGGTTTAATGCTCATGTACATATGTGTTCATGAAGAATGGGATCAGTTCTCCCAGCAGGGTCCACGTTGCTGCTCAGATTCTTTTAGAGTTCCTTCAAAGAACAGAGCTTTTTCTGCCAAAAATAGCCGTCCAACTATCAGCTAGAAATGGTCATTTACTTGATTTAAGTGTTTCAGACCTGACCGCTGCCTATTACATCCACAGCCCTTTGCAGCTCCAGTGGAGAACAAACCACCATCCTGGTGTTCATCAGCTCGCTCTCCATCTTTCATAAGATCTGTGTCTCTCATATTATCTTTGATCTTCGTAGAATCTTTGGGGAATATGGTGATTAGATCAAATTCTTTGATGCTTTTCGATGGCTCTTTGGTGGTTGCTCCTGAACAGAAGCAGTGTCTACTGTTGCAGTATGGTTAGCCAACATCACTGCCCTGAGAGAACATCCCAAACCATCCATTATCGCATTTACTGAAACATTTCTGTCTGTAAATCAGCATGCAAGGACAAGTGTCAGCTACAACATTTCAATTAGTAATTCTTCCAGTCAGTACAATCTGAACATCATGCAACGTCAACCTTTAGACCCTGCATTCAGATAATAGATGAAAAGAAAAATTGGAGAATAAACAGAGTCAAGGATGAGGGTTGAGTTTGGTGATGTGCTATTTTCCACGTCTGCTGTTTACTGATATTAGGACCATGACACGAACCAAGTCCTTGCCATATATAACAGGTATACAGGATGTTTCTTTTAGCACTACACTACACTACAGTGCTATTGAAATGTTATGCTACACAAATTCAGGGAGGAAATACATCACTCCCCCTGGACAAAAAAAAAATAGAAGTTTAGTTGATGTGAGTACCTCTTATTACAGATCAGAGCAGGTGACAAGCCTTTCATTCAGTGTCCCCAGGCAGCTAGCAGTTCTGTTTCTTCCAAGTTCAGGTATGAGATGCAAGTAACAGACAATTGTCTAATCAAAGGCTATCTTGTACAGCAAAAATGAAACATGCCACTGGGGCTATTTTGAATTGAGAAAATATAGAAACAATCTTGTTTATTTTCCACTGAGTGTCTTATGAAACCTATATGGTCTCTTGACTTGCAGAATACTCAAGTACACATAATAGGACATGTAAATTACAGTAACTTTTATGCTTGATAAAAATGATTACCAGTAATTTGCAGTCCATCCCAGTAAATTGTAGTGAAACTAATTGCTTTACCTCAAGACAAAACAAGTGGTGCTTCTATGTGCTTTTTGCCTGAACTACAAAGACGCTGGTGCATTTGTTCCTCTGTATGCATTACAGTGGTTCTCTGCACAAAGCAAACTCAGAAATCTGATGATTAGTTCTAAAATCAAGACAGCTGACAGCAGAGAATCAGCCTCTGTGGGGAACTAAAAAAAATCATTAACTGTGGAAAAGAAAATTAGGAATAGCAATGTGCATATGAAAACCCTTTTCTCTATTTTAACACTCCTATTCATGCGCAGACTGATCAATATTGAACAAATCAACAATGAACGGATCTAACACACTCCCAGCGGCTTCCAACAAAGAACCATTGACCAGTGACTGCTGTTATAGACCAACAGATGCAACTGCAGTCAGTCAAAATATTTTTAGGATGTTATGTCATATTCATCCAGTTCAGCTTTCAACATCAACAAAGCATTTCCTTTATCTGTGATTCATGCTGGGCATTGACAGATTTCAAGTATAAAATCAGATGGATTAAATACAGCTATCAGGTATCACTGCTGTCTGCTTCTACTGCTGCTACTGAAATTCTTTTTGTGTTCTTCACAGTCTCCCCTGTATCATGCAAATCCCAACAAATGATGCATCTTTCTACAGATGAACTATTCACACCTCCGGGGCTTTCCAATTCAGGGAAAACGCCCTAGCTCAGCAAAAAGCAGCTGAGATATGGCTGTAAATAAGAAAGTGATGCAGAAACAGGGAGGAGGGATGAGGGCTGATGGGTAAGCACAACCTTCTCCTTACAAGACAGTTCATTAAACACCTTTCACAGCCACCATGGTGCTATGCCTGGAATGAAAAGCACCACATAAGCTCACGCAGGTCAAGGGGTCAACCCACTATTGAAGTCCACTGATAAATGCTAGGCAAGAGCAGGGAGTGAGCAGCCGCACACGGAGCAACTCGAGGTTATCAGAGTCACAGATAGTATTACATTTATCTAGAGACCACTTTATCTGCACTGGACAACATCTGGTCCTCCGCCTTGTTCTGTCCCTCACATCTTATCACTGTACACTTGAATTGAAGGAAAATAATGAAGAATATTGAAGGAGGATCAACACTGTGGAGTGTTTGGGCAACATCAAGGAGATTGTCCTTCAGAGCTTTTGCTTGGCACTGGACTATAGCTACCACAAAAATAAGTTGGCTTTGTCCTATTTTTCAGAGCAGTCAGATCTAAAATGTTATATCACCGTTGTGGGATAATTTGATTTTGTCTGAAATTAAAACACAAACAAAAAAAATAAGAGGGTCATCTGTCTTTGGGCCTTCTTACAGCATTTGTTATGACACGGTAATTAAACAACTTCTTTCAAATGAGAATTCACACAGCTATAATTTCTAGTGTGGCAAATGTAGCCATATAGATAAGCAGCCTGCAAGTTTTGATGGACTTTTTGTGGGGCATACCACTGACAGTGAGGCAAATTAATGACCTCCCTGGAGAGTAGAACTGGTGTATGGGGAGGCTTATAAATAGAGCAATGGTATGATGGAAAGTCTGTGATATCTGCGTGTGACTCTGACGACCCACTAAGACTGGGGGAAAAAAACTGCTCTCGAGCTGTAGCAGGTACATGCTGTATTGTTTCTTAGAGTTAATCACAACCTCGGCTGTACAGAAATGGTCGATCTTAACAAGCATAAAATTGCTGTTGATATCAGGATGGTGGATGGAGTTGACACATTTGCTAAACCAACAGAATTACTAAGCAGGAAGGCCTGATCAAAACATATTTTAATATGTCGAAATCTTGCTGGAAAATCAATGCATTTCAATAGAATTTGACCAAAAGCAAGCTGTGTTAATATTTAGGACCTTTGAGGGAAAAGAGAGCCAGAGTCCAAAATGTAGAAAGAATTGTTGTAGCCATGTTGCACCATCTGTTTTTGTTTAACCTCCTGTGTCGGAGGATTAACTGCTCCACTGAAGAGGAATAGTTTGCCAGCAGTTGTGACAACGGAGTCGATGGTTCAAATATGTTTTAACTCTGCAAACTTACTTTCCCGTTGACAGCCGAGCTAGCGAGTTTGCTAACTGTCAGATAACAAGCAATTAGTTAACTTGTTAGCTCTGAGTTTTTTAAATCTCTTTAATGAAGTTCTTTACTGAACTAAATGATGTGCAGTCCTGAGAACAGAGCTTTGTAAATGGCACTGTACACAGAGAGTGGAAAGAAGCTAACTGCTCAGCTAGCATATGAGCAGCTTGCTCACTCTCTACAGTAGTTCACCCTGCGAGTAGTTCGTACGTCATTGAACATATTTCGTAAAGGCTTGCAGATGAATGTGACTGGACCTTCAGGTTGCTGGATGGTTTCATTTCTGATCTTTTGTCGGTGGAGTATAAACTGTATCTGAGCTGGTCTAGACTCTGAAAGGCTTGTCACCTGAACTCAGCAGTACAGTGCTCATATTGGATAGCCAATTCTTCTCTGTTGTAAAACCTATTTTGATGACATGCCTCACATCACAAACAAGGACACTTAACACTCCCTTTCAACAACAGACTCAATTCCAAACAGTCCAAAAAGAATCCAAACCTAAGCAATCTTAGCCCACTCTGAGACCCACTCTTGTGACGAATCAATATACTTGAGGGCGGAGGACAGAGACGAGGGAACTGGCAGTTAATAGGAAAGTGAAATGAGAGTCTCCTTAAGTACCTCTGCACCCTGTGTGCACAACAGGACTGAAGTGGTCCCTGAAGAAAGGTTATCACATCAACTTTTCTCTGCTTTCTTTGGCGGGTAACAGCTCAAGAGCTTTCACTGATGTCCTCCTGCCATCATTAGCACACGTATACGTCATACAGTAACTCAAGGTTCTGCATTCATGAGACACAGCAGCGTGTAGATTTTTTTTTTTATAATAGGTGTTCAATAAATACATAGCATTTGTATAGTAACTTGTACATCATCATTTTCCCCTTTTTTAATATCAATTTTGGCTGTAAAAACCACATTAAACTTACTGAATTAAATACAGTACATTGATAATAAAGTAACTGTATTTAAGTAACAATTTTAATTGGCAGAAAAGGAAAGTTGAAAAGGCTCTTCTGAGAAAATAAGCTCAGTGTTTTTGCTTTTGTTCTTGTTTTGGTGAATTCATTATTTTGCCCTACATTCAGACTCAGGAAAAACTCTTCTGCTTGAGCTGCTCGTCTGTCCTTATTTGAACTAAAATTGCACAATGGGAATTAGAGTGAAGTTAGAGCAAGAGTCTCTGATTGATATGAAATGGGTGTCATTTAGCATTTAGCTGGGTGTCAGACAGCAAAATGCATTTGTCTTTCTGGTGTATTTTCTCTATTATTTTTCTGCTTTTTTTTCTCTGCCGTTGCATCACAAGCAAGGCTGACTGTTTTTCACCACAGAATTGCTTTTTGAGTGCAACATGCAGGAACAAGCCAGGGACCATTGAGCTTGAGAGCATGCCAATGGGGTCAGCACTTGGTGGAGCTTGTTACTGTGCTTACAACCCCAATTCCAAAAATTTTGGGGGCGTTGTGTGAAACAGAAATGAAACAGAATGTGAATATTTGCTAATATTTTGTGACATATACTCCATTGAGAACAGTACAAAGACAATATAGTTAAGATTTTTCATCATCAACTTCTTTTTTTTTTTGTAAATATGCTTATTCTGAATTTGATGCAGCAACATGTTTCAAACAAATAACAGACTGGGAAAGTTGTGGAATTCTCCAAAAACATCTTTTTACCTGTGGGATGTTCCACAGATTCATTGGTAACAGGTGATAGCGTCATGATTGTCAAATACTTGTCTTGTCCTGAAAGCGATCTGTCTACAGCTCACAAATGCTGTAGTGTGAGGACACTGATGTGTCTTTAGTAAAAAAGCTCTAATTAAATCCTTTTTCACTTTGATTAAGCAGTGTTCTGTCGGATATTTAGTTGCCTAATATTGGAATGGATCAAGGCTGGCATGAAGCGCTTGCAAGTCATTAAACATGACCTTTTCTGCAAACCGAAATCAATCACCTCAAAGTCACAGCCCTGCCTTATCAATACTTAAACCAAATGAAATGCGTCATCCAATTGGGAGCCTTTGCCGTTTTCTAAGGATCCCAGCTCTTCACTAAAGAGCCATTTAACTTAATGCCTTTTTTTGTTCTGTTGTAGGTGATGGATGACATGCAAACAGTAAAGGTTCATGTGTGATCAATACGAGTTAAGATAAAAATGCACATGTAGCCCCCTGGTGATGTTGAGATCTCTGTCAGTGATAATCTCAAAGCATTTTTAAGGTGGATGTGGGCATCTTAAGGCAGAGCACACAAGGATTATAAAGCCCACAAAGCTGTGGCGTCTTGTGTCATGATTTTGGTTAAGGACACAGATGATTACCTGGTGTCAGACCCACACTTCATAATCACTATGAGGAATTGACGTTCCACTCAGTCTGTTATCTATAATTTCAAAAGCAGGGTTATTAACCATGAACGTTTTCATGAAAGCCAAGGCAGTCATTGTGCTCGGATTACTTTTGCTTTTGACACATTTCCATCAGTACACAGAAAATCTGCAACAGAAATCACTACCTATAATCCTGCCAGTCTTTTATAACTCACTGATCCTTAATGGAAGAGACCTTTATGTGAACCTCTGAACATTTTCCTCTCCTATTCATTCCACACAACTACACTTCAGCTAGTAATATCCCTTGATATGGTAATTGACCATCGGTAAACATGATTTATCATGCAGCGCCATTGGGAAATAGCAATTTGAGGAAATCCTTCCCTTAAAAATCTGTTTTCATTGTACAGCTTTATTGGCCTCTGAGCTGAAACTGCACTTACAGGCCTCACTGCATCAACAGTACAAGGGCTGAGGACAATGATTTCGGTTTTCTGTCTTTTTTCCCGTTCCTCTGTTGGAAATAACAAACCTCTGAAAGCATAGTTCCCTGCTTACGTAGAATGACTGTCTGTCTGGGATGATATCAAGCTAGCTTACAGCTTGTCTGTGATTGAAAAAGAAACTCCAGCCATGTGACTGGTGAACAGGCTTTGGATGGATTCAGGCAGATGGTACACGTCAAAACGGATAACATTTTAGTGGACTGGAGCAGGACAGTAAAATTAGGTGAGACCGACAGCGGTAAAAGTAGACTGCATTGCCATCCAAAGTTAAAATATTTTAACCTTTTGTCATGCCCCACGATGGAATTGACAACTGGATGGTAGCTTCCTGACCCAGGGAGAAAACATGAGCGATCTGGATGAAGAGGAGCTAATAATACTGGTGCAACAACACCACAAAATATATGATCAGAGCTTTAAATCCAAGCAAGATAGCACAAGAAATGCTAGAGATGCTCCAAGAGCAGTTCTTCATTCACTGCAATGTTGGAAATGAATGATTGACCTTATGTTTCAGAGGGAATTTCACATTAATTTTGAGTTTGCAATGGGATATTAAGAGAAAGCTGCATTTTACAACAACGTGCATTACTGGAATAATTATAGAAAATAATAGATACAAAATATTTTGTTAAATTATACTCAATTTTTTGTAAACAATATGGCATTTCCATAGCAACATATGTGTGTTTTGTTTTTATCGTGCAGAAATTGCTGTCCGTCTACCATCTGCCTAAACCCATGTGCGTGCAGCACACATATAGACAGACACATTGAATTTAATTGAAAATGTATTTGTTGTTTTCATAATTCTGGCTGCATGGTTACACATTAGTATTCACGCCACTGTGACACAGCCTAATGTCTGAGTCATGCTTGCTGATCGCTGGCCAAGTAGGTAGACTATGAAGGAAGTGACTGGTTCCAGATTAAATACCCACAGCGGCCAACGTACTGTAATTAAGTGTTTTTTGTTTTTACCAAAACAATGGTCTCTTTGACTAGCATGTTTGTCAGGAAAACATCATTTACATGACGTCCCGTTCTGCTCTGTATCTGTGGTGCATTTCACATACTGCAGGGTATTGACACCGGATGTGTCTCAGCCATGCTTTTCAGTCATCTCTCTATTACATTTATGCGATGGAGCACATCACTTTCCTTTTCACCAAGCAGCTGTCTATATACTAGATAGGTAATGGCTTTTAACTCTTTGTTTCCCTCTTGCATTCAACTCTGTCTCTAAAATGTCAAGAATGGCATTTCCCTACTTCAACACGAGTATTTTGACCAAAAATGAACAATTCACCCCATCCTCCTTAGATTGTCCTCAGAAATATTTGATTTTGTCTGTGTGCCTGAGGCAGTCTTCCAACACATGTTTAAAAAAATACTGATCAGCACCGTCTCACAAAGAGTTATTTTTGTACTCAGCTTAAGAAACTTTTCTCATACCAGTTCACATTCATCCCTGCATAATGTTTGTCAAGCCACAGCGCTTCCACGCAACTCCCCCATCCCAAGACATGTTTTCACACATGCTCTCAGACAGTCAAAGCCAGTCACATGTCGGCTGCTTTGTCTGTGAAACTGGGGACGACAGGGACGGAAATATACGGTTGTGTGGCCGTCCAACAGTGTGCGCATTAAACAACACCATTGTTCTGGGTTAGCAGTCGCCATGAGCCGCCTAGTTATCACACACCCACAGAGAGCGTTGAAAACAGCTTCACTGCTAGTAGCATCTTACAAACGGAGGGTCCGGCAATCAATACACTCCTATAGTTCTGTTTTCCCTGGAGACATAACGTATGCTCGGTGCTGAGCTGCTCAAAACATTGCACGTATAGTAGATATCGACAGCAGCAGCCTGTCTGGCTCTTGTCAGCCAGCAGATGATGCCAACCGGGGCGATGTTGTTATCTTTGGCGCTGAAAGCATATTTTCTGTGCATGCTCTTTAACATGAAACATGTAAAGAACAGACACTACAGCATTTCATTAACTCTATTGGTTCAGTCTTCAGTCTGAGAACTACATCTTCATGGCTTTTTATGTAATGTGAGCTTCAGTCAGTAATATGAAACCAAATCATTATTTTATCAAAGAGAATCAACAAAGTGGTTCCCTCATGCACTTTCCCAGTATGACCCCACAGTGACCTGAACCACTCTGTAGTGTTTTTGTTTACGGAGTGATGGAGGGGAGGGCCAGGGAGGGACAGAGAGTGAGAGCGAGGGAGAGTACTCTGTACCAGGTCTGTGGTCAGGGAGATCCCTCTACGGCTACAAAGAGCGATGACATGTTTGATTACATTTATGTTTGATTGAGTTCAGTGCTCCCTTAAGCTAGCTTGGAGAAAATGAGATTTCCCCTCCCAAAATATTACCCCGCATCCCTCTTCCAAGCCATCCATCAAGGTCCTATACATTTTACCGCTTTGCCAATTTTACAGATCCCATCAGGCACTCTCTGCCTTACCTTCCCTCCCACACATTGCACTGATCTGACCAAAATAAGCCACCAACACATAATAATGGTTCCATTCCTTGAGAGTCAATGAAATCCTTAATGCAATCTCACACTGTGATACCAACTCTCCACATGTTCTGCAGAGCAAACACGGCTCTTTAATTATTAAATAGTAACATAAATTTCGGGTCGTAACGAGAGGCTGATTGCACTTGCGGCTCAGCAGAAGTACACACTGCTGGGTTGCAGAAATACATTCTATTGTCACAGCTTGAATATGGCACCCTACTCCCAACAAATGGCAAGAAATACCACGCGCCATTCATACTGGCTGTTATCTATCATTGAAATTATGTAGAAAGCGCCAAAACAAATACGAGAGAAGGAAACTATAAACAGCGTATATTTTCCCTCTACGTGTGCTTTTGCCTTTTGAACTGCGAAGGAAAGGGAGCAATGCAAAGAAAAAAGACAAACATATATTGCCTTTGATTGCATCAGGCAGTATTTATGTGCTCTCAATCTGTCACCCTTATTGTAGACGTCCATCTGTCTCTCATCGCATGGCTGCAGGTTGGAGGACACTTGTATAAAGCTGTGCAGTGAAACAAAAAAAAAAAAAAAAAACATCTCCTTGTCTTTTATACCCAGCTTAAACTGACTGTGTTACACTGTGCACATGTCTGATGTTTACTCCCACGTGAACCCATAAGTGGATGTCAACACGCATGTACCTGGTTTGTTCAGAAATCCCAGGAATCATCACTGACAAGACAATCAGCATTGTGTCATTCTTGGCTTTATCTCACTTTGGCAACATTGTCCTCTCACAGCGGATCGATGGTGTTGTTACTCTCCACCATTACACTCTGTCGTGTATTTGGCACCATAATGACAATTTGATTGAAATGTATGTCCAGGTTTAATTTATTGTCCCATGTGTGCGTTATTGTTATACCCCCATGCTGTCTATTTTGGTAGCAATCTGCAAAGTAATTTAATCTCATATTTACTCTCTCTTACAGACAGAATGTTTCTGGTACTATAATTCTTTTGAGATCCAATAAACATGAAAGATGAAAGATTAAAGCACTGAGGAAAATCTTGAAAACCTCGAGTCAGATTACGTGAGTGACAATGAAAATTTCATTGTTACTCAAGTAATTTGACTCACAACATCTGTGCATGCAGCAAAAGCAGATGTGGAGGTATGCAGGCTGTCATGGCCCAGTCTTTCTTTTACTATGAATTTCAGTTTCTTTGCAAACGCATGCTGTATGTTCTTGTGGCACATGACCACAGGACTCTATGGAGCCTACATGATCATCTAAAATCAAAGGGGAAATAAAAAACAGCTCTCTGGGGAAAGGCTCATAGCATGTAGGCTTTGTATCTGTGGACACGTGAATTTGCCAGCCTGTACTGGACTGTGCTCTGTAGTCTGATGCATTTCTTTCCACCCATAAAGCTGCATGCTGTTGGTTACCTTGACATGAAGGACGCACATAAAAATCACATTAGTCTGGTTTGTGGGAATCAGTTCTGTGTGCTACTGCAGGCAGTATGGAAGTCATTTTGACATTTAGACTCCAAAGATCTTCTCCCAGCGGATAAAAACGAGCCTAAGGAAGAATCTTGGTCCTGCTCAGTATCACATTAAAATCCATGCAATAACGCCAATAATGCTGCAATAACATGGGTTCAGGCAGATGGACAATAACGTCTGGAGGGTACAGGAGAAGCAAACACTCCTACGAAAGCCTGGAAGGCATTATGGCAGTATGTTGCAATGGTGATGTTGTATTCACATGTCATATAAAGTTAAACGCTAGCTTGCTAAACTAATCTGCCATAACTCATTTTCCATATTACCTACCATGTGCTGCCATGTTTCTGCGTTTCTATAATATCTCTATAAGCTCTGATCATATGATTCCAGGTGCTGCTGTAGCAAAATTATCAGTTTCCTTCCTCTTTGTGTGAGGGAGTTATAAATTCCATTTTGGGGTAAAAGTTTAAATATTTTAACTTGATGC
Organism: Chaetodon auriga; assembly: GCF_051107435.1. Lineage (NCBI taxonomy): Eukaryota > Metazoa > Chordata > Actinopteri > Chaetodontiformes > Chaetodontidae > Chaetodon > Chaetodon auriga. The sequence goes on from NC_135083.1 coordinate 7,117,867, forward strand.
CATCTCCCGTTACTGTTGATTTGCCGGCCACACCGAATTTAACCATCCTCATCCACTAAAATGATATCTGACCTGAGTCCATGTAAATGCAGCATAACTGTGATGAACAATTACTGATCAATAAGCAAACCCAGCAGTACTGGTATCAGTAAAAACCTTATTGATAGGATTATGTTGGGAGTTCTAAGTGTCCATTTTCCTGATAGACGCCTGATATGACGTGAATGCTGAAGGTTATCTCTCACTGACCCATCTTTTCACCACTGTTGACTGGCGGATTTGTTGTAGTGTTAGTAGGGAGGTAGGAGCTCTCTACCTCCCTACAGCGGCACAGTTTGGATCCTTTGATCATGTCTCAGCTGAGGCTCCTCGGTTCTCTGCTAGAGATGCTCGCAGATTGCCATCGTATACAAACTCCCTCTGGACTGCTTGGGCAGGGGATTTGATTAGCTTATCATCTGTGTGGAGACTGCAATGCAAGTTGGTCTGATTATGCCACAGTGCAGCAACAGCCCTGGGTGAGCCGAAACATTAGCATCACCTGACATCAATGAGGAACAATCAGATGCAGCTCATATGCTACAATATGTTTCCGCCGCCTCTGACATCTGATGTTTACAGTCATCTCCAGACTCTTAGTTAACTTGCCTTTATACAGAAATAACATTGTCATTTATTCCAGAAAGGCTGTCTGAGTTAATGCACAAAACAAACCCCACACGAGTATTATTTTACAAGAATCAGCTTTAACATTATGACTCGCCCTATTAATCATATCCAATTCCTGTTCTGTAATTTTGCAGTTCTACGGAGGCGAAATAGCTCACACAAGACAGGCTTGGTAAACAAATGACTCCAAATTATGCAATCTATCAATTCAAGAGGGACCTGCAAATACCAAGCTGTCAGATCCAAATGAACGTCATTAGTTTGCAGCGATCAGAGCCTTTGAATACCTCCGACATTGACGACCTGCTGGAGTGCAGTCAGCAGCTATTCTATTAATAACAGCCAGGATGGCACCTGCCACAAAGAGGCAGTGATCAAGGTCGTGGAGCTTACAGGTGTTCACTGTAATCTCTGTCGCTCAATGCCATATCCCATATTAATTCTCATTTTAGCACTGGAAAAATTATTGAAGTGTACTCAGAAATCTCCTTGTGTGTGCACACTTGAAAGATATCACATGCATGTATAGACAGTGCTAACGTGGCTCGAGGAACATCTTTTGCTTACGTGTATAAAACCTTGATAAATGGCTTAAGCTGATGTAAAAGACCTCTGAAAGGACCAGTGTGTTGGATTTAAGGGTGTCTCTGAGCAGAAATGGAATGCAATATTCATAAGTATGTTTTCATTAGCATTTAATCACCTGAAAATAAGAACGGAGGTGTTTTCGTGACCTCAGACCGAGCTCCTTATATCCACAGAGGGAGCGAGTCCTCGTCCGTGGAGCATTTGTTAACAATTAAAGCTTCTTTTCAATGCGTAACTGGAGTGAACAGTTTCGAACTCATTCACACTAACCCATAGCTGCACTTATATTTAACGAACTGTACATGAATACACACAAAAACAAGTCCTTACAGTGTGTTAAAAAGTACTTACGTACACATGTACTATCCATTCACAGACAGGCTAAAAAAAAAAACATACTAAGCTTCAAGGCTCGATCTTGAAAATACTAGTTTGACCAAAACATTAAAACTCAAGGTCTGCCGAGCAGATTTATCTCAGGGTTTTCAGGCCTTCATCAGCCAGTGAAGTTTTATATATTTATTTATGACTCAAAACATTTTTCATCAATAGATATAGCAAAGAATTCACATTTGCTATTCATGTAAATATGTGGACTTATTTGATATCATATGAACTGTGTACACCAGTTACAGTTCACAGTAGGAATATTAGTATTTATAACTACATTACTGTGTTCAGAATGCTTCCTAAATGCTAAATGGGGGTTAAATTAAAGTGTCACTAAGCAGCATTTGAAAGGAGTCGTAACTGTCCAGCTATACATGTAATCTAAAACAGGGTTGTGCAGTATGACGGTATATCACATGTGATGGTAAGAGTGTCCACCAGTAGATATTCAGCAGTACCGTTTGCACCGTGGGAGCTCTCCCCATCATTCACAGTGTATGCACTGCTGCCCTGCCTCACAGCGAGCAAGTGGGTGTTGATGACATTACATGGCGTGGAGCTGCTTCATACTCCTTTCTGCATGCCTCTGTATTGCTTTCCACTCTTGGCATTGCAGATACATCCAAATACATGTAGTATTGATATCAACAGGAGCAGTCATCATTACGGATGAGCCCTCCTCCCCCTCCTCCTGATCGCTCTACCTGGGCGCCGCCACTCGCCTGAACCTAACAGAGTATTCCCAGTAAGTGAGAGCACAGCTGACACGAACAAATGTGCTCCGTGTGTCAAAGGGAAACTGTGGACAAAATCTGGACCTGATTCTATGAACTGGAGTTCATGGGAGAAAACGTCTTCAGTGCCTCTGCTCTTTATTTGGGGCGAGCAGCACGAAGCAGCAATCCAGCTGCTTTTCAAGCCCACATGATTTGAGCAGCGGGTCTTCTTACCTCGCTCTCACTTGACCTGAGAGTGACAGTCGGCGGCGATAATGCACCTCGATTCTTTCTCTGGTGTTCTCGTTTGGAACCTTAAAGCCTCCATTTTTGAAAGAAAGTTGATACGATATGGTTAATTTTAACCATATCTTAACTTAATTTAGAGATCAATTACCACACCGTGATATTGACCATTACCATGCTATAAAATTACATATCTTGTACACATACAGGATACATGTGTTTCCATATGTTCCACCCGTAGCTCACACACAGTATGGTAGACTGATGAGATTTTGTGACATTGTTACTTTTGATTTACTTCAGAAATACATCCACTGTCCTTTTCCACTTCCCAGAGTGCAAAAACAACCTGCTTCACCAGTGAGTGTGTGCTGAATGCTGAATGTCTTTCCCACTAAATTGTCTTAAATTGTCTGACTGGAGATTCCCGTATCGGAAAATATTTGACTCCGTTTGAACCGATTTTATTAAAAGAGGGAACATAAACATTTTAGAAGATGAAACAGACGAATGAAGCGTGCGTTTATTTTTTTCCGAGTGAGCCTTAATTAAAAACTCAGCACGTCAAACCCACATTCGAGTCCCTCAGAGCATCACAGCTAACACCGACCACAAAAATAACAATCTCCCATCACCCAGAAATCATCCTAACTGTATGTCTCGAATGTCTCCAGGGCTTTGCTGTTCAGTATCCAGTTCACCATTTTGAGCTCCTCGTCTAACTGAGCTCCTATTTTCTTTCCACATTGTTTGATTTAATTATGTTATCTATATTTGTCTTGTCTGGATTTTTGTGTGCGCTGCAAAAGATAGACTCTTTGTTAAAGTAGGGCACCTCTCTCATTAGACACTCCCAGAAAAAAAAAAAAAAAACTGCAGGAGGGTTTTGCACTTCATTATCATTCTTACCAACAAGAAAGTACTCTTCTTTTCTGCTAAATGATTAAGCAGGTCCTCTCTGGCTCAGTGTATTTAACTGCAGCACTTTCAGACAGTTGTTTTGGAGCCATTAGTGGAGGAGGAGAAAAAGTGGAGCTAACATTTAAACAAAAATGGTGCGCACTTACCAGCATCAGGATGTCTCTCTCGCCACGGGTCTCTCGCAGTTTTTCATCACTCTAAAGCTGCAGCCCCCTCATACATCCAATTTAAAAGAACAAACACGAGTGACAGAAGCTGCCATTACAATACACAAGATTTCAATTTGATATGTGGTTACTTATTTAATGAGCAAACTGTTGGCATGGGCAAAAAAAAAAAAAGGCAGGGAGCCCCTTGTGAGTGATACTGAGACCTAAAGAGTTGCAGAAAGAGGGAATTTTAATTGGATGTTAATATTTGAGAACTTGAGATGTGTTTGAATGAAATCAAGCGAACGAGTGTCTTAATCCTGCGTGCTCTCTAAACAAATCTGCCTTTGCACCAGAAACACAGAGAGACACATTTCTGCAGCCAAGGCCTTCCAGCTGACTCCAGGCTAGATGGACTGGCATAGAATATTGAATTTCAGATAAAAGAGGGATGTGATGAGGATCACTGTACCTTGACTGATAATTTAGTCAAGGTCACCCAACATATGACAGATGGAAAAACTTGATTCGTTCTGAAAAGTGAGGTTACAAAGAGAGAAATGAACTTTTTTGTGCTGAAAATATTGAGCATGATAAACTATTGATGAATTACGAGTCATGTTTTATGGTTGACATTTATATTGTTATTAGAAACTCATTGTTATCTAATTGTATTAGGACACCTTGTATATATGGTGATTTCACAAGTCATGACTAATTAAAGGACTAAAGAGAGCTGAGGTGAAACTTCTGTCACAGCGAAAGCAAACGTCATTCTCAGTCCCACTGAAATTTATAACAATGATAACAACTAAACCCCCCCACCCCCTCAGAGCAGAGCTTTACTGAACAGGATGTAGGTGTGGTTAATTCCAAATGTATACATAAGGATATTGTTGTATTTCCCTTAAGCCCCAGACCAATGTGGGTTAAATGTCACGACTCGACAAACGAGTCGAGGGGCCCCAGCTGGCTCAGACACGTCTGTTCCTGCAGACAGCAAAGCTTACAGCTAAAAAATGGAAGAAAAAAGGTGAGCGTTGGTGGATATTATGGATATGGTAAAAAGCGAGTTATGATGGCGTAAGTGCCCTCGCTGCCGTGCTTTGAAATTTTCGTGGGAGTTATAGTAATCGCTTCGACTCATTTCAGAGGTTTCAGCTTCTAATAGTAAGTGCTGCGGTGGATGCCAGCTTTTCTTACAGCACGGAAAGCAAACCCCAGGAGCATGTTTCCTTTTCTCACAAGTTTAGAAGTCACAGGAGCTGGTGGAACAGTCCGGACTTCCTAAGAAACAGGAAGTGACCGCAGATACCCCTGGATGAGGGCGTGCGTCCTGGAGATGAGATTTGCTGTACGCTTTAAGGTCGATGGACCCTGACAGATTAGTTTGTCGTACTGTGGGCCGATCCTGGATGTCCTGTAAAGATTCGTGCCTTTGCGTGGAGCAGCGTTGAGCCTCGGGGCACAGAGGGAGACGGTCCTGCAGCGAAAGCCTTACAGTTACTCTACGAGGGACTGATGCTTCAGAGAGCAGCACCCAGGGCTAGAGAAACTGACTTTTGGATCAAAGCAACACAGTGTCACACTGGGCTCCAGGACATCCGTCCCCTCAGCCACATATCCCAAGCATAACCAAACTAATGGGACTCCCCAGATAGAACCATGTGAGTTTGAAACCCTCTGAATGATGGCAGTAGCAGGGCCACTGCACCGTCTGAGAGGTTCAGATCTCAGCCCTGCCAGAGATTTAAATCCCAGCCACAGCAGCATGCTGAGTCAAAGAATTGCCTGAGTAGCAGTTGCTGTTATCTGAACTTTGTTAATACTCCTGTGACTGTGACTTAAAATGTATCTCCTAATTCTTTTTCAGCATTTTTTCATCATACTGCGTAAGGTCTCGTACAGCTCATTTTTAGATAGGAATATCCCTGGGGCAGACAAAATGAAGAGCATGCATTCATTTCCTTTTGATATATTATCTGTGAGACTATCTGAGTGACAGACCCTGTTGTAAGAGGGTAAGTACTGCGGATAGAGAAAATTATACAATATACAATATAATCCACTGCGGCAAAGATGTCTGCTCTATGTATCTCTCTCTTTCTCTCTGGATACTTTCCTCTTTATTAGACACAGTTTGAAGCATAAAATAGACAGGGAGACGTTGGTCTGAGTGTGAAGAATCGCCGAGATGCCTTTAGACATGTATAGATTGTTGTTAATCTGGATCTCAGACACAACCACCCTGTGGGGAGAATTGGTTAAGTTTCACATTTTGGATTTTGTTCACATTTTAAGAGTTTTCAGGTATTAAGAAGTTTTTAAGTGTGATAAGCAAAAAACATCCAGTTTTCAACCGTTAAGATGCCTCATTAGCTGGAGAGGTCAATGACAATGGCAGGACCTGAGCTATCAGGAAGTCCATTAGGTATTCAAGTAAGAGCTCAGTGCGATCTACTGTAAATACAGAGAAAGACAGGTCCAAACACAGGCGAGAAGCAGCTGATGGTATCATTTTAGTGGCATATGTTGATTCTGAGTGCTATGCTACTGTCATTTTTTGGCATGCCACTGCCACTCTACTGGCTTATGCTGCTAATAAATTGTATGTTCCTTATGTTTCCCTGTCATGGACCACTTTTCACCGGCATATACCAATTATTTTTCTACCGACATGTCAGCACTTCCTGGTGTGCCACTTCGAGTCTTGGTATATTGCTGCTGTTGCACTTGCATATCTCACATGAAACGTCTTGTCACTGTTGTTCCACTGCCACATATGACCACTTCCACACGTTCTTCCCAACGTTTCATGGTGTGTAAAACCAGCATAACATCACACTAGAAGATAACTACTCATTTTAGGCCGCCCTTGACTGTTAGCTAAGCTAGGGGAGCTAACTTGGCGCAGCTACTTTTGAACAAAGTTTGAGCATTAACATTAGTGTCAACAGGAATCATGTGTTGTATAGTGGAAGCTTCAAATATACCGAACAGCAGCAAGCCATTAAAGCCACTGGTTTAAGTTACATACCACTCAGAATCATCATATGGCACTAAAACAAGAGTGGTGCACAGCAGTGGAGGTGGACAGTGATATATACTAGTCACACAGATGAGGCAAACTGTCGTATACAGCAGCAACATATTACAATCAGCAAACGTCAATAGGAATAGTTAGATGCCTGCGGGAAGTAGTAAATGACAGTTTGTAAAGGCCAGAGGACAGTCGAACAGAGGAGGCATACCAACAAAAACTTAGACTTGACATATGCCACTAAAGCTAGAGCAACAGACCATTAGTGACTTTTTCCATCTTGGTGCTGCTGAAACATTGCTCTCTTTGTGGCCACTGTCCAAGCCTGTGAAAGGGATGCCCCCGGCAGAATAATGTGCCGTGTCAGTTTTAATGCAGCCCCCCTCACAGTATAACAGCGAATGTCTGACAGCGGTGTGAGCACACTGAATATGAGTAAACTGTGCGAGAAACCCCCTTCACTGATAATATGATCCAACCCTGGGTATTTTTAAGGTGAGCTCACTAGTTAGTGTTAACTTGCTTGTGAACTCATGCAATCCACTTTGCATCTTACCCAGCACATCCGAAATGTCCTATTTTGTGCTCAATGTGTTACATTCCTCTTCAGGGAGATGAGCAGCTCAGTTACCACCAGGCTAGCAGGTGCTCCAGCCTATCATTACGGCTGACTCAACCACCCCCAAAACCCCTCAGGAAGCCATGATGTTTGTCACGATGAGGAGCATTTTGCGCCCTCTGAGTAATTTCCTGAAGCGCTATGAATATGCATTTTCCACCTGAAATTAAACTTTAGACTGATACTGCGTGATTTTATTGCATTACCACGCCACTTATTCAAGTGGGTTGAAATATCACCTCGAGTTGGATCAATAAACATGGCTCGAGCAGTCCCCACATTTCAACACAGCGCTTTTTACAGTAAGGTGAACCAGGATGTGTGTGAACTTGCTGCTGAGGAATCTGCTGGAGTCAGCTCCGACCAGAGTCCCTGTGGAACACACCAGGCACCTTGTTGAATCTGTATCAGGCTGTTTCTGCAGCAACAGTGGGCCCTGTTTGCTACAGGCCAGTGGCTCGCTGGATCCAGGATGTGTAGAAATGTGTGAAAACAATGTGAACTTTCGAGATATGCAGTGAGTCCAGAGATGAATATTCTGGTTGCGTGTCAGCTGTCTGGATATCTTTAATTGAAACACTATCACCCTGTTTTCTTTGCCAGCACGTATATTAATTGCAGTTGGAGCTTGCAGGTTTGAAATTGACGTCGTTTGCGCAATGCTGATGACAGCATGGTGCTACAGTATGCAAACACGCCACCAGTGTTTGTATTCCACTGTGTGTTTGCAGCTGTCGTTGCTGGTGTTTCAATGATGACAGATATTTTGAGTAATGATGTGTGTGACTGTACAGTGATTTTGTGTTTCTTCACAGCACACTGGAGGAAAGATGTGATATAAATATACACACACACACACACACACACACACACACACAAACCTAAAGACATAAGAAAGCATGAGAAGCCAGAGAAATACCAAGGGCTGAAGGAAGAACTAGATCGGATGTGGAGGATGAAATCCACAGCAGTCCCAGTGGTAACAGGAGCACAAGGGGCTGTGACCCCCCAGACTGGCCCCAGCAGATTCCAGGTTCAACATCTGGGGTCTCTGTCCAGAAAAGTGCAGTTGTAGGACGCAGGAGGCACAGGACGCTCAATTTCCCAAGCGTGATATATACATCCTGCTACGTTTCAGGGTACAGTTTTTAACCCAGACTTATTTGTTTTTCTATCATATTCATGTTTGACTACACTCATACGATTACGAGGGCTTCGTCTTTCTTGTAAACTGTGGTTCACTGTTTGATTAATTGATTACGGTGAAGAGATTTACTTCCTCCCAGCTGGTAAATAATGCACTGGGGAGGGGAGAAAAACAAACGATAGCTCTGCTGATATTTCTGCTGAAGGGTAGGGAATATAAATCCCTTCCTTGGAATGCATGACCGCGCATTTATTTCGAATCATAACTCAACGTCGCTTACGTTTGTTGAACATCGCTATACACTCATCAATAATAGCAAGGGGAACATTAATTTATGGAAATGAGCTGATTATCTGTGTAGGAACAAGTAATTATTGTGTTTTGATGACTGAACCTTCCTCAAACTTTGCAGATAGATTTTTCATTTGTCTACTGACATTTTTTGCGTTTAGGATTTGGTGTCTTTGGTAGGTTGTACAAGAAATGTGACTTTATTTTGCACAAAAAGCTCCCACGCCTCCTCTCTTTATGTCACATTATTCAAACAGCAGCACACAATGTTGTCACAATGTAGTGTTCACCAGCTTCTGTTCAGCTGTGAGAAACCACAAGAAACACATCCTGTGTCTCATTAATCTCTGCAGGTGTCAGATGTCTGCTCACACATGCTGTAACTTTTCTGGCCATTTAAGAAAGAGAAATCATATAACTTCTATCTTTTTTCCATTTTAGATGAAAAGTCTGGGGTTTACAGAACAATCTGCCAATCGATATTTGTATTGAAGACTAATATGAGGATTGTTTTTCTGCATACTTCACAGTCCGACAAGGTTTTTTTTAATCTAATATCCTGCATTTTTTTTTCTTCGGCCTACTACTTACAAAATATCTGTTGACTTCTCATTCTGAATTTTAAAGCTTGTCTTTGCCCCAGGGGTGTAAACAGTGATGAAATTGTATCTAATTTGGTGAGATAAGTTTTGTGTTGCACCACTCTGAAATACTAAGACCATCATCTTGAGAGCCTGTTGTGGCTGGCGGGCATTTCAGGTTTAACATTTCTGACGTGTGAAACTTCAGCCGTGTAGTCAGCTGTAGGTATTTTTGCAAAAAAAATAATCCCATGATCTCCGAAGAGACACAGTAACATGACTGCTCATATGTTTTAGACAAGAAACCAGAGAAGTTACAACAATGGCGCTGATGAGCTGACGTCCCACACCTGCAGAGATTAATGAGGGACATGGAATGACATTCTGTTGTCTCGGTGTTTGAGCTTCTCACAGCTGAGCTGAAGATGGTGAACACTCCGAACATTGTGACAAACTTGTTTACTGCTGGGTGAATAATAGGCTACAATGAAGGCGCTTTTGTACAAGAGAAAATTAGATTTGTTTCCTGGCACCAAACTTACAAATGATGGACTTTAAAGGTAATTTGTTATATTGCTCCCTGACCCAAATAACGCTAAGCAGTTTGGAGGAAATTATGGATTTGAGGTCAGCGCTTGGTGCTGTAACAAAATCAGGACGTGAATCTTTTAGGCTGAGAAAATATTCACACCTCTATGTTAAAAATGTGAAAGAACATTGCTGAAAGACTCTGAGCCGTTAACTAATAAGATGTTTTCCAGCAGATGCACTCAGACTTACTGTTGTTTACTGTCCCTGATAGGATATGACTTTTCAAAGTTGACATTAGAGAAAGTCAGTAAAGTGAAAGACATGCAGATGCACGCAGAACCACAGGCTATTTCTTCTTTGGATTGGGAGATTGGTGAGGTGATAATGCCGGATATTAAACTGTACCACTCAATTATCACCATAAGCAATTTCATATGAGATGACGAGAAGTCAACACTGTGCAGGCAAACCTTCACAAAATTCATGTGGCGATAAGCTCAGTGTAAACATACCACAGTGCATCTGGAGATTTCATATCTGAGTCCACTATATGTTTTACACATTGATAGGTTTGTGAGTGATTTGGAGCTGTGTGGTTTAGCTCAGTGTAATACCACCATGATTCACCGTGTTACCTAAAGATGAATGAGGTCAAAAGTAACAAAACAAAGTAACAAACGATATACTGTTTTGAAAATTGAATTGTATTGTTTTAACTGAGAGATGTTTATAGCAATGGATTTAATTGGAGACTGACTGTATTTAGAGGGAAATGACTGAACTGTACTTTTTTCTCAGCCACATTAGCCGAGCTCTGTGCAATGTCAGCCTGTCTGCTGGCTCGCTGCTTTGATCCAGACTGAAATATCTCAATAACTAATTGATATATTACTGTAAAAATTGATACGGACGTGCATGCCCCACTCAGATGAATGATGACCCCTGACATTTCTTCTTGTGTCTAAATTGTAATTAGTCCAATACTTATTGACCAAATACCTGCAAGACTAATAACATTCCCATTAGCCTCAGCTGTACTTTGAGTTTAGTGCTGATTTGATAAATTTTAGCATGCTAACAAGTTACATTAAGATGGTGACCAAGTCAAACTTTATACATGCTAACCTTCAGCATGTTCTCATTGTGTGTTAGCATGCAGACATTAGCATTTATCTCAAAGCACGACTGTGCTGTAAATTATCATTTATTTTTGTTCCCCAAAAAATATTGTGTTGTATTAGCCGCCTCTTCTGTGTGCACACATAGAATTTAGTTTTACTGCACTGTTTACCTTGACTCTTATCATCATGCTGACTCTTATCATGATGCTGCCTCTTGACAACATAAGCATTACTGACAACAAGAATCAACTGCTGCTAGCGTTTGCTGCTAACGATATTCACTCTGCATCTCAGCTTAATGAGCCCTAGTGAAGCAAACATTAGCTCCACTGCCGGTGCCAGTGCAACAGAGATGGTGTGTGTGTGTGCTGCTATACCAACAGATGCCCAGAGCCAAGGGCAGGTATATTTTAGAGTGATGATAATAAAGATGAGGAGGACGACAGGCTGCATCAAAACATGATAAATGACACCACATCAATTCCTATTCATTCAATTCATTAATTTCTCAGGCTGGATGAAGAGCTCCAGTGTCAATGCACAGCTGTTCCCGTGTACCTTTGGTCCGTTCACTCACACACTGCTCAGACTGTGCTTGAAGGTAATGAAAGTTTGGATTTACACAAGAGACAGCTACAGAACAACCTGCACATTCTTAATTTTTAAACAACTGTTGCAGGGCATTTGGTGCAGAAGTGATTTATACTGTAGACCATCTCCCTCAAGCTATCCTTGCATAGCTATGCCAGTATTAGAATATGTCGCCCTGGCATACAGATGTCCCCATCAATGTGCTAGTTAATATTTCTCATTGGTTTTGCTGTGTATTAAGAACACTGACCTTATATATATTATATCAAGTCTTATACATATCTAAATATTAGTGTAGGCATAGGACATTCACTATAAAGTGCTGCATTTTGGAAATGGGGTCTCAGTTTGCACCTTTAAATGTGTTTGCAGAAGTTTTCCACAGCTCATAAAAATAAAATACAACACAAGGTTTTGCAGAGATTGCTTTTCCCTGATAGAAACTGTGTGGTGGAATGGCACTTTCCCATTTTGCACAGTCTGTTTACTCATTTTGAGGAGAGGGAGACGTACTGTCATGAAAGCAGTTCATTAGCATCTGGAGGAAGCTTTCTATATTCTGAGAAACTAACTTCAGTGATGACATCAAGCCTATTTCAGATTGGGCTTCATGACTGTATGAATAAAAGTTTGAAATATCTGGCTACGATATGTTTGCCAATAGTAATGTTTTTACATGACGACATGACATAAAAATAATTTTGATAAGAACATGTGAAGAGGTTTGATCAAGACATACATTACAGATGAAAAATGAATTAGTGTTCTCAAGTGAACAAAACCATTTAATGGAGACACTGTTTCTACATTCCCTCAAACCATCTTTAGCATTTCTGTGCTGCACTTTCTCATGACATAAAGACCTTTTTCACGGCAGACGTTTCGACATGTCAGAGCATGAAAAGCTCAGGTGTAATTGATAGCTGTAATAGGGGCTGAATTCCATCTATCTCAGCCATTTGCAGGGTCCTTGTATTGTGCATGCTGCCTTACTGTTGTGGCTAACTAAACAAACCAGCTAAGCTAAGATGGTCAGGGCTGTATGTTAACTGTTTCTGAACACACTAAAATCAACCAAAAGTAGTGCAGGTCATCTCTTAAACAGACATGTGACTGGCAAAGGACATTAATGTCGCATCCAGTGTATCAACCAAACCTTAACAAGAAATGTTTTCAGGCAAACATTATTCACCCATAATGTTAAAGCACGCCATTTATGACACCTGTTAGCAACCCACTGAAGTAACCCTGTAAGCAGCTGTTGACCTCTGCTAAAGATGGTATCAGATGTGATCATAACGTGTTTTTACCAAACCTGATACAAACGTGACACCGATCAAGCTAAGTGGAGGCAACATCTCTTTTATGAGCCACGGTCGTGTCAACATGTTAGCTTGAACGCTTCACATTACATGTGTTTGTTGGCCTGCCTGTGTGTGGACAGTCTTTTGGGGAAACTGGTCCCATCATGGCATGAGTGCCTTGCAGGGATTTTCCATCTCATGCAGACTTTCCACTATACCACTGACAGGCTTGAATGCCGGGGCCATCATCTATTTTATCTGTTTTTCTTAAATTCATGAAGGAGCTGCTCTACCAAATAACTCTGAATCAAGATTAGCATTTGAATAGAAAACAAACACACTCCAAAATGTCTCTATCCCGGATTTAAAAACATATATTCTGTTTGGTAAGCATGAGAGAGATTTGAATTTATTCTATGTTTTCTATGGATAAGCACATCTGATTCATCAATAGGGTATTCCTTCACATTGATTGTATAAACTCGATCAGTCCGCACTCAGCCTCACTGCAGTATAATCCCCATTCACTTCCTGCCGTCATTCCACTGAATCTCTGTGCAGTTTTCTCAAATGAGACCAAAAAAAATATCACCCAGGATAAAACTTACATGTTGTCCTTCAACCAGAAAACACATTAGTGGAAGCAGAATGTCCTTAAGTATGTGCCCACTGATGAATTGAGAAGCATACGGTATTTAAAACAGGATCTATTATTCATGAGACGACAGCAATTTTAGTTTCTGCTCCAAAATAGACTCCAAGTTTATTAAACCCATAATTAAAACACAGCTTATGACCATGCCAAGACATTACATCCTATTAATAATCAAATACTGTGCCTGAATGATGTTATTTGTCTCGTATTAGTGTAAAACTATGCACAACAACACACACAATCTACCCGCTGTTGGAACCTCTAGATGTTGTATTGTTGGTGACAAGGATGCCAGAGCTAATTAGGAGCAAATAGCTAATTATGCCTCGATGCTTACCTTTATGCTATCAGAGTATTTTGTTTTTTCAGTTTCCAAAGCGAAGCAATTCACAACAAAGTGAAGTGTCTATATTTCCCCGGCTGTGAAGTGGCAATGACTGACAGATTAAAGATGACTGGATGATCTAAAGGCTTTACCCAAGGATAAATGAGAGGTGCCCACTTTACGTGTCCATAATGAGCAGTACAGATGTTAGGATAACAGTGTTTTCAGCGACAAAATATCTGTGCAAATAATTAAAGATAACTGTCACCTGTTGGGTGATCATGACTGAAGCTGTGCTCTCTTTGACTTGTTTGGGAGAAAAAAAAAAAAAAACAAAGTACATTTAATTTTCAGATATTCGCTGTGTGAAGAATGTGTCTGTTGACTCTACTCGACACCCCTCTGTAAAACTGTAGGTAATGGCGGCGCTGCATTGGCTTGAATGATCAGCAAAGTAGGAGTCCGTGCTGTCAGATTATGTAGACTCATTGACTTATTTGAATGTGATTGGTGACTGTAAAAGCTAATACTGATCGCCTGATGGAGTGCATGATTACAGTGTTCTGCCTGAACAAACGCAATGCTCCATTTCACTCCGAAACAGTGGATGACTACAAAGGGCTCTGCTCTCCAAGATACTTCCCCACTGAGTCTGAGCAGTTTCATGAGATACTGTGGTGAGCAAAAAACCAAAACAAAACAACGATCTGCCCTCTGATTTTTCACGGAAAACCCTGGAAACAGCCTCAAACACTACAGCGAACACCACGATCCTCATCCTCGTAGCTCGTACGCTCAGGCTATGTCAGGCCACAAACATGTTGTAATTCTTCATGGATTTCTTTTCTAACTTGAGATACGAGCTCAGCAAACTTACTGGACATTGGTAGACGGTCAAGTATTTTTCCAAGAGGGAAAAGTTCTGGACAACTTCTGAGCTTAAATATAAAGTTTGAAACTGAGGTGTTATATCGAGCACCAAATGGTCTCGGACATGAAACCAATCTATCCTTTGTGTGTGAGCGTGATGGGTGACTCCCACACAGCTAATACTGAAGCAAAGTAATTGTATAGTTTTTGACAAATGTCCACAGCAACATAATGGTACTGTTTGTGCTCAGGCCAAAACACTCTTTAGGTCGAAGACTTGGCTGGATTAAAACGCTTTGGTAACATCATCACATCTTTAGTGCCTACTCAGTAAACATGGTGACGCTGTTACTGCACAACAGCGAGGGGCTAAAGGTCAAGTCTGGGTTAAGATCAAGGTCTACAATACAACAGCAGTTAGTCTGTTTTAGAAATTAAATACTTTGACATTTTGGTAAGTGGTCTTGTGCACTTTCTTGCTGAGAGAAGAAAAGATCGATACCACTCTCATGTCTGTTAAATGTGAAGCAGCCTGCAGCCTTTAGCTTAGTGTAAAGTCTGGATTTTAGGCAGATTTTGTTCCCACTTGACAGACCCATGCTAGCTGTAACCCCGTCTCCGATCTTTATGCTAAGCTAAGATAACCGGCTGCTGGCTCTGCACGTCTTCAGCCTGTCTGCTTTTTGAGTTTATATCAGGAAGAAAAGGGAAAAAAGATTCTGTTGGTCTTGAGGTTCACACATATTGGATGCTGCTTTCTGACCAAAGACCAATGACATACAGCGTGGAGATTGTCATGAAATGGGACTAAATGCTTGAGATAGCAGGCATAGGTTAAGTAAGGGTCTGGGGACTGTGTTATGTTCAGTATTCCCGTGAAAGTTCAGGCCCTGGTCTAATGAATTCAGGGGAAGCTGTTGTCCTGTACGAGCTGCAGTGTTTCCAAGACGCAGTGCATGCATAGTGGAAGGATAATGAGCGGTTTCCAAGGCCTGAAGCAGGAATTTCTAACTGAGCGAGGCCTTGATATAATGAAAGGCCGTTGGCTTAAAGTAATCCAACTTTGGACTCTTGGCCTCTTAGCGGGTGGCATGACAAACACAGTGGTTCAATTAGTGACGGCGGCATGTAGCAACGTCATCGTAAAGAGAGACCAGAAACAACAGGAGTAGTACGAAGCATCAGCAGAGTTAGAGTGTGTGCAAGATTTTAAAGACCACCTCATTGATCATTTGAATGGGGTGATTTGTGACTGCTCGAGTCATGTGACAGCGATCAGTTGACGCGTCGATAGTTTCAGTGTTCAGCCTTTTTGAGCATCCGGTAGCACAGCGGCTGTTTTAAATCAGAGTTAATGCCGGTAGTGATTTCCTACCTCACTTCATTTAATAATGATCCCAGTCAACTACCGAGCCGTGAGCTGCTGTCCTGCCGTGTTAATTAGTTCAGCATTAATGGTAGCTTTCCATTTGCTTAAATCGAGCTCATATGTGGTTCAGGGGTCTTGAGATAGCTGCATTTTCATTCTGTTAGGCTTAGCAAGGCGCCCTGTTTATCACGTCAGCGAGGTCTGAATCTCTTTCCCCACTATGGACTTTATTAGTCTGAACATCCATCCTTACAAGTCTGCTTCTAAACTCTGATGTATTGATGGTTTGCTTTTCTCTCTGCGTGTAATAGAGCAGGCAGGTGGGTGTACAGGACGTATCTCCGGCAGGAACAGGAGAAAAATTCAGTTATTGACTATATTTCTTAATGCAACATGCAATTAATTTTGTACTGCCAGAATCAGTATTTTTCAGTCAATATTTTAATATGCCTATGGCGTATTGTGTTGTCTTTTCTTTTAACTCAAGAAACAACTACCGTCCTTTGTGTATGAGAATGTGCACAGTGGTCAAATTACCAGAGAAGCAAAAGCACACATGGAGGATGATTATACACTCCATTAGGTTGGAGCAGCACCTGCCCACTCTCAATCCAAGGTCTGATGCTAATTCACAATTCAGAAGACAGAGCCTGATACAGTATGACTAAAGCAGTTTGTAAACCCTGTCACAGCAAATTTAAAGCTGCTGGAATCAATATTTTCTATTGCCCATGGAGAATTGTCGCCGGGCTGTACGGCGCTTTCAGCGTCTTTCTGCTCTTTGTTTTGGTTTTTACGGTTCATGTTGTCTCCATTTTGACTCTCTCACAGCTCTCATTGGCATTGTTTCCAGCGGCAGCAGGCAGCTGTTTTCACCCAAAATGCTTTAAAAACCTTCTGTATGCTACCTGAGCAGCACAGGTAGCAACTAGCTAGTGAACACATTGGAGCATTAAGCAGCTAAAGAGTCAGAAATTTCCCTTAGGGATGAAGAGAGCAAACCAAAGCTAAAAGGAGGGTGACTGTTGGACTTAGACTCACCAGGTGGCCAGAAACATGACTCCACATACATGCTAATGTTACTCTGTGTCTGATGGGTGTGTAAAGAGGCAACTGTTTGCTACTTTTTAAGGTTATACCATGTCATTTTTGTGTTCACAGCTGCCCCCAAGTGGCCAAAAAAACTTTTCTTTGAATTGTGGGTGCACAGCCAGTATGATGACAAAAAATATCAGAGGAGCTGGTTTTCCTGCCTGACTGGCTCTGGAGAGTCTCAAGGTCTGAGCTGATTATGAAGCTTTGAAGACAAACTGCCTCTCTTATTGAGGCTTTTTGCAGGCTTCAGGTGGATTTGTGATGGTCTGTCTTTCAGCATCTATTCATGCGTTCAAGTAAGGCTCAACGTAGGCCATTTTCGCGTCCACTTTTGTGTGCCAGGATTGGGTCAACGTGGGCTTTGAGCAGGACTTACAGTATGTGAGCACTTATATCAGAAGGTCCCTGCTCACTTTTTCCCTGCTACCTAAGCAGGTATATAGGCGGTGGAAGAAAGGCGACTCCACAGCCGCTTTTTGAAACACCTTCACATCTTAGTGAAGGCCGCCGAGAGCGGCTGCGCTTGCAGTTATTTCTTTTAATGCTTTTAATCTCAAGATCATGAGTTAATTATTGTCCATGACCGTGACATGCACACGCTGCTCTGTCAGGCAGGTTTGGTAGTTTGCAAGCAAAGCCATGTGAACTCTTTATAGACTTTGTTGTAAGAATTTCTCCAGTGATTGGATCCAGGGTTATTATGTTTAATTGCTGGAAAAGATTCAGTGGTCGACCTAAAGCAGATGTGTTACTGTCCAGTAGACTGCAACCAAAATAATTCTCACTGGCATAGAAGAACTGAGAAACTACCCACATCGACAGGTGTTTGAATGGAGTGATCAAGTATGTAAACGAACAAGTAAACTTGAAGTTCAGTGTGATGCATTGATCAATAATTGGTACTCATTGATCTGACATTTTAAATCAGTTGCTACAGATGGCAAGACACCATCTATACATGCTGGCAAGGCACTCCTGATCTCTGGTAAACATTATAAGTAGTGGGAGGAAACAACCTTTCATTATCTCATGATAATGGGTTGATTATCTCATTATCTCGAGATAACCAAATAATTAATGTTATGTTTTGCAAGCAGAATTGCAAGCATGGCTGCTCTGCGCTTCTGCAGGACTCTGCTCTTCAGCCCACTGAAAGAATGCAGAAATGTGAGTTCTCTGTAATTTAAGTAATACTGACATGAAGAAAATATTGATGAGCAATGAGAATTTCTTCAACAAAGCCACAGCATGCAAGCTGACAACATCACATATTAGATGAAGCCATGCAACTTGAAGACAAGGGAACACTTTGTGCATCTCAGGATTTCAGGAAGCATCAGTAAGAATAAGATGTCAGTAAGCATCTCATTATTGTTTCATCATTGTTTCATCTTTGCATCTGTTCCTTCCATGAGGGCCCATTTTAAAATTGATGGCTGAGAGATGATGGCAGTTATCAATGAACGCTCGCGACAGAACACGCACTCGGGGAAGCAGCTGCAATCGAGTGGGGTCTACTGTAGTGGAAATTTTACACATTTCTATATTTCTTGTTGGAAACTTTCACTGACATGTTCCTGAAAATGAAGAGCTACACTCAAAATAGCATCGAGGTTCTGTGTGTGAACAGCTGAGAAGTGTGGGCAAGTCAGGTGAGGAAACAGACACGACTCAGAGACGAGGTGTTGAAACTTGATTGTCATCCATTGCGGGGGTATTCACAGGTCAGCAGCTGTGCTTGTGAGTGCCACGAAGCAGCCGTGACAACAAATAAAAACACTAGTTCAAGCCACAAAACATCTGGTGTATTATTTAGTTTGAACTGAAGTCATCACTGAAGTTGGTGATATGGAAAATACCTGCTTGTAGTATTTTCAATAAATGCACCTGGCTGCAAAAAGTCCTTATTCCTGCAGCCTCAAACTAAGGCTAATGTTAAATCCTTCCTGGCCAGACTGTTACTCCACCATTCCTCCACACCCTCCGGTTGCCAGTGTTGTTGCGCTGAATTATACTCACGCTGGACCGCCATGCCAGGGGGCATATCAGTAACAGTCTAACTCACCAGTGAAATACACAGGCCTCACAGGGAGACAAAGAAACTCTAAAATATGCAGTTCTTTCTCAACCATGATATCTCTGGCACCAGTACTCTAATCCATTACCCCAGACGCCTACACTGGAAGGGATCTGTGGATGCCTGATAAACACAAACAGAGACAAAGCCTGAAGACTCTGCCCACATTTACTCTATGTTTTCCCTGCCATTATCGCTCAGTGCTTTAGTAGGAGGAGGTAGAATACACGCCATTATGTACAACCTCTTTTTCTCCAAACAATTTGGGGCTATACGACCCGAGGAAGCCATTTCACAGGCTCCTTCAGCACTTGAGAGTTTTGGGACTCGCAGGTGACTCGAGTGAGTATGGCGCCCGTTCACCCTCGGGCCAGTGGAGCCTCTCCATCTCCTCCAACTCATTCACTTTCACCCCCCCCCCCCCCCCCCCCTTTGTGCCACCGTATTTCACTCCTCTCTTATCTGACAAATAATTCCTCAAAGATAGCCTCAAGCGATAAACAATTGAGAGCCTCCCAGTTCTCCAAGGCAACTAATCATCCGACCACTTTATAATTGGTCAAGAGCCATCACCGATAGCTAATAAAAGTGGAAGTTGATAATTACTGTTCTGCTGTGAAGTGTCGGGAAATGAGGTATAGTTGTGGCTTGGAATTGGGAGAAGGAGGTTGGAGTTCCCGGCGAAGGAGCGAAAGATAATTAGATCTGGCCTCCCCGAGCCGAAGTCTGAGTGGCTCAGTCTTTTGGAATAAATGGGAACAGGTGTGGAGCAGAGCTGAGTGCATCTCTGTGTTGTCCACTCTTCTGCCATCATCTCTCAAAACGTTTTCATCCACAAATTCATTTAAGTGCTCCCGCAATGAAATGGATGCAACCTCAGGACACTTCCCACTTGATTAATATATGCAACATAAAATCAGTGTGTACACTACAGAACTCTTATGATGCTCTTCAGTCTTTTTTAGCTTTGCATTAAAATGTAATACACAGTTTTTGCACAACATCCAGTATGGATAAGGGAACAAAAACACAGCTTTGCTATGGTACCACCCATCGGCAGATGTTTAACCTTTTAATTGTCTTTTTCTGTTGTTTTTATGCCACTAATAGATTAATATGCATATGTTTTAAATATGGTCTCATATGAGCTGAAACAAAAGAAGCTGTTCAACAGCAGTGAGGTTTAGACAGCCAAGCTCTTTTTCCCCATATTTTTCTCCTGACATTAGAGCCTTGTGCTCAGGTAGACAGTTTATTTGACTCATCTAGCTGATGGAAACACACCTTATTATCTCTTTGTTACAAGATTTCCAACATTAGCCAGGTTCCCCCCCACTTGTTGCTCTAATTTGAACAGAATTTACCAGCAAAAGGATATCCAAAGTGATGAGAGTTTCAATCCACTACCGTTATGTGAATGTTCAAAGTTAAAGGTCCTGAGAAACAGTTGGTGGCACTGATTCTCATCCAGGTGTCAATAAAGCGGAGCAGGAGAAGGGGGCAATGAGATGACATCATTAAAAGTGCACCAGTCAAAGCTCAAACGGTTGAAAATCATGTGGAAATAGTGATGGAAATTCGGCATTTCTGTTACAGGCGAATGAAAACGATTCTAACATTTATGCAAATGATCACGGTCCTTGCTGTCAGGTGGTTATGTGATAATTGTGACGAGTGTCCTGCAGGAGCAGCTGGAATTATGCATGAAGGAAGGGGTTAGTGGTCGTCTCACTGGGGAGGTTTTGACATACAGTTCAGTGTCAGATTTTACCCCGTGGGCTTACGGTGGGCTTCTGATAGAACTTCAGCTTTGCATGTTTCACTCCTGAACGTAATCGCTGTAACATTACATTCTTTCATTCACTTTCAGATACGAGCAATGGTGGGAGGTCTGTCTTTTCATCACTGAAAGTTGCTCAGTAATGAAATATGCTGTTCTATTCGTTCGCCGTGTTAATGTTATTTTACTCGCTGTGGTAAAGAGCTGGAGATGCAGCGAGCGTGACGTTTTCAATGGAGAAGGCTTTGCTGGATGTGTTTTGCTGACTTGGTGAAAAGATGGCTGAGCCTACTTTAACTTAACGTCATGTTTTCACTCTCAAAAATCTCTAGTGGCATCAGAAAATTGTAGGAGAAAACACAAGCAGCCCGAGCTGAACAGTCACCAAGTGCGTTTCTACCTGTTTTTATCTGCATTTTCAGTTTGAGCAAACAGAAAAACTTGAAAATATATTGTAAAAAAAAGAAAAAAGAAAAAGTAATACATTTGGCTGAGTTGGAAGAGTGGGTGTGCACTTCGATGCACTTTGATGTGATTTTCAATCTTCTTCTTCTGCAGTGGTTTAACGGCACCTAACTAGAGACATAACGCCACCAGCTGTTTATCTCATATTCGGTAATGGTAGTGGATGGAAATACACTTAAATTCACACTTTATTTAGCAAATTTTCTGTATTTAAAATTAAAATTTGGACTACATTGGATGGCTGCTGCAGTTCTTGCTTGCCTTAGAATGACTGTCAGAAGAAAAGGTTACGAACACTGACTGAACAGATGCAGCTCCTCGACACTTTGAGATCATTATTTCTGTATTGTAGGAGCAGAAAACTGTCAATCATTGATTTAGATATCACTGTCTTCGATTGTCGAACGTATTTTCAGTGACCATGTTTGTGCAGCAGAGCATGAAACGAGTAACAAGTATCCAGTAATTCCTCCAACGTGTCATCCAAAAGCTGATGACTGCCGTTATTTAATTCTTCATCAGAACTTTTAATTCATTGTTTCAAATTTCTTTTGCCTCCCACCAAACTTTTTCAGCTCCTGTTCAAAAGCTGTCCAATTTGCTTTTATTTTTTACTTTTGGATTCCTTCTTCTGCTCAAACACTTAAAGGCAATTTTGTTTTCGCTCTTCAACAAAGTACTTAACTTTCTGCCATTTCTTAGAAGTGGAAAATGACTTATGGCTGCTCATGACACTAACTACATTTGCCAGGGGAACAAAATTGGCTCATAAATCTAATTGGCTGTTTGCAGCTAATAAGCTCAAAATCCTGGACTGGAGAAAGTTTTCTCCACTCATGAGCTGTTTGAGTTATCTCTGTATAGTATCTGTATATGCATATGAGTATCACCATGGTGATTATGAAAATGGATGGGAGAGATAATATAAGTGCCGTCATTGGAGGAGCATGTTTCTGCACCTCTTCAGCACACATTTTGGCAGATTTCTTGCTTTTTCCTCCCGTTGATACACTAAAATCTGTGCGGAATATTTTACAAAAAGCATGACTTTGATGGGGAAAACGGGAGGATTGGCAGGCCTGGAGTAACCTCAGAACCACGTCTTACACAAAAACGTGATGTGAAAAGTTATCTATAGCTTGTCCTTGCTAAGACGTTAGCTAAGAGCACATTGGCCTTAAATAGCAGCACAGATGAACCCATTTTATCAAGCTACACTGGATGAATAGCAGGTCTGGACAGTGAGAACAGACTGCGTATCCTGTAATCGTTCTGTTTTTCCTGTTTCCTCTGTATGCCCGTAACATATCTTTTAGTTATATTTATACACACAAAAACATCCCAAGTGTATTCAGTCTCAAGAGTTCGTCAATTGCACTTCCATAATTAAGGCTACAGGAATAAATATTCATACACAAAATTTCTGTGCAGTTTTCGAGTGTTTATTTTGCACCTGGCATTTCCTCTGAGCTCTGACTGCACTCGTGTTGATCATCATGAAGCCCTGAATGACTGGAGATACTTTCACCAGACAGAAAACAAGGCACAGGTCTTTTTTTTTTTGCGATATCATTTCCATGCGTACACTTATCCTGCTTTCCTACATAGCACGATTAAGTGTGAATGATCTTTTTTATAACAGCAGATTTATGAGCAGCTGGGTAGTTGTGTTATTATGACATGCTGTGAGCAGCTCTGCTAACATGTAGGGTGTCTTTTACACTGACCGTGTCCCTTTCTTGTGAACATATCTGTAATTTTGCAGCATTTACCTGCACTTTCCTGCAGGGCCTTTCTGCTCTTAATGCACTCAGATCCACCTTTCCTCCTTCTCCTGCACTGTCATTTATCCTCCACACCGCTCGGCCTGACTGCACAGCGTGTTGATGCATATGTGCGTGCGGCCAGTCGGGTGTGATGACAGGCAGAGATCGTACCGTGAGGTTAAAAACAAGCGGGGGAGCTGACGCTGTACAGCCTGAGTGGCTGTCGCTGCCATGTGTTGTTTTCGCTTTGATATACCCATTTAATAAAGTTGTGTATCTTATATTTAGTGATGAGTGGCTTGCTGGTGGAAGGGTTGTACAAGAAGCAAGCTGCTCTGACATTTACACATGGCTCAGTCACTTGAGTCAGTCCACTTTAAAGTAACACCTATATGTGTTCCTGCCTATTTACAGCATGTAGGGTGAAGTATCACAGACTGTGTGACTGGACAACGACCAATAAATGCATCCGCTATGTGAAATGTAGCTTCACTCCATGCTCAGTGGATGCCAAGCCTGTTTAAAGTAAAACCACTTTAAAACATAATTTAAAACAGCACCCATTGATGAGCCCTGGTCCACTTTGTTGTTTTGTGTTGCGTTTGCCATCATTAGCGGGGGAAACATGTCAGCTGATTGCTGTAAAAGACTTAAATGCAGCCTAGCCTCGGGCATGTTTTACATATGGCAGGACCTTTAATCTTGCTCCTGTAACACTGATTGATGCGATTGGTGCGTTATTCCTCCTCCAGGTGTTCGTCTCAGGCAGATGAAAAGTTATCGGTGAAGGATGTCTTGTTGTGATATTTTACATCTTGGCCGCTGCGCTTTTGAATGTAGCTGTGTAAACAATCCGGTCAGCGCAAAAAGAACCTGACAAATCCACAGCGCCATTGAATAATTCAAAGCACTCTGCCATCCATTCATCCTGCCAGCTTTTAAAGCTTCTGACTGCACTATTGATCTGTGTGCTTTGGCTGTACCCCATCGGATGTGTATTGAATGACCAAAATCAAATGAACAAGATTGTTGAAGGAAAAAAAAATAAGTTTTAAGCTTTTCAACTGATTTCGGAGAAAAACATCCCCGTGTTAATAAAGACTTAGATCCCGATGGCAAGTTTCTCAACTCAAACTTTTGTAGATCATGTGTTGTCATTCTGTAACTCTAAAATGAATCTAGGGTAAGTTTTATCTGTCCTTTTAATATTATGGGATTTGAGTCCCCTCTGAATATCCCTTAAGTACTTGAAGGCAACTGATTAGGACCACTTAATTATCTATTACAAAGCTATTAAGACCACATTCCTAAATAAAAAAGATTTAATGGGGTTATTTCTTTCTTTTCTATGACAGACGATTAAAAAAAAGCTGTGACAGTAAAGCAAAGGATTCTTTAAATTCAAGCCAGCTTCCGGTTTAGCTCTTTACGGCCAGATGGAAGCATTTTAGTAGAACAACGCATCATAATTTTTACATTCTTGCACCATCAGCTCACCATCAAAGGAAGGAAAAGCATCTCTACATGTTTAAATCCATGTTCAGACACTTTTACTCTTGATACAGTGTTAATGTGTGAATGTCGTGTGTCTGCAGCGGCCTTATCTCCCATGTTTGAAAGCATTTTAATTGCTAACAACACACGGTGCTGTGCTGACAACTAACTGCACAAAAGGTAATGCAAATTACAATTAATTTGCATAGAGTGCTTAATCAAATTAGAAGCCATCCCACAGAGACCGATTCAGTGCAATCTCTTGGCAGCGATGTCTCAACAGTTGAAACACTCACGCACACAAACTGGTGTCGGCTCATATTACCTGAGCCAGCGAGCGCCATTTAAATCTTAACTCTGCCATTTCTTCTGCATCTCCAAGCAACCTCAAGTTGTGTTTCTTTATGTTGAGCTACAACAAGGTCAACCGGCACCACCAACTTCTCTGGGACGCGGAGGGAAAGAAAGGCACTCCTCTGCAAACCCCAATAGTTAGATTTTGAATATTTCATTACCCCTTTTTTCAGCTTAACTTGCAGAAAGGAGAAATGGGGCGGTGAAAAGCATTGATAGCACATGCAGTGTGCAGCAGTTATGAGACAACAGAGTGGGTTGAGTGAGTGTGCCTGCAGTCTCTCCTGCTCAAAATCAAGCTGCGCCGAGCTTGCGTCTGTAAGCAGTGCGGCCTGATTGCCTGAGTGTTTCAATCTAGTCATTCCTGTGTGTGCTTTGACATTGATGCCAACAGACAGCAGACTTCTCCATGTGTAAGCAAACCAGGCTTTCCACCTGAGGCAGATCTTTGAAGTTTAGGAACTGCACGTGGAAATAAGAAGGTGTAATGCTCTTGATGTGGCTTTTACAAAGACTGACGGCAGCATAAAATATTTATAACAATAAGTGAATTTGCTGAAAATCATAAAACTCTACCAACTGTTGTTGCACTGCTGTAAAGTTACAACTGATTAATTATTGTAGCAAAACTGTTGCAGTTTAACTCCTGGTAGTGATGCTTTTAGTCTCATCTGAAATCTGCCAAATAACACAGAGATTGTATTTGATGACATGACACTGCACTTAAAAAATGCATGGGTTTTGAAGGCTTCATGTTACTCTGATATCCATTAAAGTAGCAGATGATGGACACATGCACTTACCTCTGAGGCTAAAACACAAAGCTGTGTATAATTTGTTCCCACAGTAGGCCTATATTGGTCCACATACAGCACTTTCCCTTTAGCAACAGTGAAACACAGTATGTCCTATAATAACAATATTAAAAACTAAAAATGAAATTTATTTTTGGTGCTCACAGCATTAGAATATTACCTTTGAAAAACACAGGAGCGGTATGTCTGACCAGGTTATTCAGGGTAACCCACAGCGCTCACTGTGGGCAATTTTTCACATTTTCATCCTTTAATAGTTTCCAATCAATGACATGAGGTCTTTACATCCTTCTGAATAACAAGCATATGTCTCTGGAAAGGAGTTGTTCTTCAGTGCACAATAGATGAAATTCCACTTACCTGCTTTTGCTGTTATCATAAGTGAACAACAGAAGCGACTTTTATAATGTGTCTAAATGCCACATGCAATCTGTATTGTTTATTATGTAACATTAGGAAATGTATTAATGCATTAGGCACATGATAAATGAGCAAAAACAATTACTCTGCCACGTTTTGTTGTTTGCCAATTAAGAACGCTGCCGTTAACTGGAGCACGTTCATGGCTGCTTTAAGAACTATTTTCCCGTCATTGTTCCGATAAACACGTTGATACCAATTTGGCTGACCAAAGCTATCTTTTGTGCTTTTAAAACATTAAAAAAAAGGTGAAGTAAAAGGGTTAAAAAAAGCACTCTGCTGCATCTGCAGAATCACTGACGGTGTCTGTGTCAGGATCTGATGCCTCCATTAAACCTGACTAGTTGATTAACTGTGAGAACAGTACGCAGGCAGGTCATGTATTCACCGAGTCGATGGTAATGGCTTTTTCACAGGAGTGTCACTGTCTGCAAAGGTAATCTGCTTTAGAGGAGAAAAGTGACTGGCTGGATGCATTTGCCGTTGTTAGGACTGCTTTTGTTATGAAAACCTTTTTTTTTTCTTAAATGGTTCAAATTGGGGCTAATTTTTCGAAATCACTTCGTGGCTTCAACCAGAATGAGATAATTGATGTAAACCACGTTATCCTCCTTATCCAGCCATGACCCCTATCCTGCGCAGCTGATCCGACCGTAAGAAAGCACACACGGATTAAACCCGCAGCTTCCTCAGGGTTTATCCAGAAGCCCCGAAGCACCATTGAAACTAATTTCTGTTTGTGTAAAAGTAAGTTTCACACTCACATTGGGCATAATTACCTGCTTTCTTTAATTGAATATAATTATCTTAATCATTTCCCCCTTGGCTGCTCAATTGCTTATAGAGAGGAATGTTTTCAGTGATAAGAGCTGTTACAGTATTCTCATTTACAGGAAATAAGCGTTAAAGAAAACGTTTCTGTTCCTTTTGCATGCACCATAAGCCGTATCGTGTGTGCAGTATATACTGTATAAGATAAGATATTCCTTTATTAGTCCCACAGAGGGGAAATTTCCAAAAAATGTTATCTTATCATATACTGTATCTGGTCTGTTATTCAGAAAAAGTGAGAAGACAAACACTGAGGACACTGAGATTAATGCAAACTACTCTTGTGATTCACGTATTGATAAAACCTGCGCTGCAAGAATTGCCATCACTTCTGGTTTTGCATGTAAACACGAATAGAATAAATACTGTAAGTGATTTCATGTGTCTCCTGAGGCACTTAACGCTTCGTATCAATGACATTTGTTTCCTGAACATATCAATGACAGAATGTATAGAAAGTTTAATTTGCTGCGCTCATTCTCAGATATTGATTTCTTACACACAAACTGCACTATCATTTAAATGAAATGGGACAACGCCTTTGGATGACTTTGGAACAAGTCCATCCACTCACTGTATTCATCCCCATGTCGATACTGCTGGGGTTTTAAGTAATGGTCATGCTCCAGCACGGGTCAATGGGATCTTGTGGGTTTACCATCTGTACTGTTGACTTTGCAGTGTCATTGAGACACATAAGATTGTAAATCTGGGGTCAAACAAAAGACACAAGGTTGTAATGAAAAGAGTAATAAATCCTCTCCCTGATTTAGAAAGTCATGCATGACAAAATAAGGAATGTGACATTGTTAATGTGATTAAACTGCCGCTCCGTTGACATTTCATTTACAACAAATCTGCGGTGTTATGAGGCTCCCAGCACGCTGCTGAGGCTGTGGATCACGTCTCAGTTTATAGAGTTTTATTGGGGGAGCCCAACAAGGTGGAGATCTCCACCCTGAGATCCCGGCTTCCAACAGCTGTCAGGCTGTTCAGCTCCAGTGTTTGTGTGTGCACTACTCCGTTATTTATGTTTAACATTTGCTAATATGCATTACATCTGTGCAAATATCTTGTGCAATATTACTTCTTTTTTTTTATTGCGTTGTATATTTTTCTACTGTGCAATAGTTCAAAAACACTGTATTTTATTATCCATCTCTCACTCAAAATTTCTCCATTGAGAAACTGAGCCATCCTTTCTCAAGGCAATAGCATTCTTATACCTTTTGTGCATAATATACAGATACATAGTTGATTTTGTTCTGTATCCTTTTTTATTGTCTATTTTGTTCTTTTTCTATGTCTACTTTTATTCTTGCTGTCTATAAAAACTTTATTTCCCTGTGGGTTCAGTGGAGTATATCATATTTCATCTTATCTTATCTTATCTTATCTTGAGAGTAGCTTGAAGGAGGAAGCTGCAGCATCCTTGACAATGACCCAAGAGCTCCCAGAGTCACATTTAACTTTTTTTAAACTTCAAACTTGTCTGTGTATATGTGTCTTAAAACCACTGTTTGCTTCCCATTTCCTACCGACAGTAACCACTGATTTCTTTTATCCATGACCAAAATGTCTCCCTTACTTTAACCAGGTTTTTGTGTCTAAACTAATCCAAAGTTTACCATCACAGAGTCAGAAAGGGTTTTAAAGTTGCAGCAGCCGTTAGAAAGACACTGATAAATGATGTCGTCCTTCAGTGGAAGCATCTGATCAGAAAGCACTTATCCATGTTGTTCTGGAGGGCAATTACAAACAAAAATGACTTGTTTAGGTAATGGTCATAGTTTGGGTTTAAATAAGTACACGGTTAAGGTTTGGAAAACACTGTGCTTTGAGTTAAAGTTGCTGCTTTGTTAAAGTTCTAGAATTATTAAGCCCGCAAGAAGCTTTCCCACTTGAGCGTAAACAAATGTTGTTTTGGGGCTAAAACAACTGATATTTTCTTGGAATGAGTCTCACTTTTTGGCATCTTGAACAAGGGCAATCAAACGTGAAACAGCATCCAGGGTATTACACCATTATTAGCAGTATTATGGTATTATTACTGAAGCCCATACTGAATCCCACATTCACACATAAATACTTCAGATACTTCAGATACTCCAGGGGTAGCCTGAAAGTGCAGAGCCATCCTGGATTAGATAAGATGACCTACAGGATATGTTACAAAAGGGTGAAAACTGCTTGTTTCACCGTGTAACAGATGGCATTACATGAGACAGATCAGCAGTGACAAATATAAAAGGACCTCAGGATACAAAACACTACTTCAGCGTGAAATACAGAATGCTGGTGCCTGAGAACAAGATTTCACAGACTCTGTGGCTGAGTGGCCCCATGAGAGACGATTATTATTTTTTTTTATTCATATTCTTATTACTGATACCGCCAGGACTGCTAAACGTGGCTACATGCAAAGAGTCTGTTTGTGCCATGGGAGGAAAGATTATACAGAATTTCAAGCATTGAAACTTCCTACAGTGTCAGAAATTGCATTCTTATTGATACACCATTTCAACAAGAGTTCAGGAAATTATCCTCAGAGAAGGAGTCAGAGGGCAGAGGTGTTTACGTCAGCAGAGTAAAAGTAGGACAGGATATACAGCTCTTACTGCACAGTCTGGAAATATCGGCTGCACCAGTTGAAACGAGAGCTTGGGATAGAAATTGAGACATAAGATGACATATCTAAAGTTCAATATCAACATGTAACCTCTGTGATACAATCAATAGCAATATGTTCCAGTCCTGCGCCGTACAAGTCCGAAAACTGACATTGAGCCAGGGAAGGACGAGGTAAACATGTCAGGAAATGAGGCGTGTTGTCACGCCAGATTCAAGATGCTGGGTCAATATCCAAGTGTGTCTTTGTAACGGAGGGCCTTCAGGTCCTGATAGCTTAATGATTGCAGGTTAAAGAAACAAGGTGATGGGGTGGGGACAAACAGACAGCCGGTCTGTAAGGATTTATAGTGTTTTTACCAAGTGAGGAAGCTCTTGAGACGATAATTAGCCTGTAAATGAGAATTGATCCTCCTCTGCCAGTTGGTAATGTGAATGTGTACAAATATTTGGAGAGCATGGGTGATTGGCTTCTGTGTTCTGCCTCTAAGTTTGCTGCGAGTCTAATTGGACACTAGTTCCAGAGATCAACAGATTTCACTGAACGGCAGCGACTGTAAAGCCACGTGAACATCTCTTTCTTCAGTGCTGCTATGGAAGCAGAAGGCAGAAGAAAACGTAAACATGAGACTAGTGGGGCCATTTTGTTTAAGAGCATCGGAAATGTTTGCTTGTGCTTTAGGCCTGAACCAGACGTATGCGGATATGTTTGAAAATAAACTTTTTTCCTCCATGTTTGAGCCTCTAGCTCACAAGCAAACGGCCTTTTAGGTCACTACAATGGAGATTTTTTTTTAAATATTCCTGTTTCTGTGTATCTGTGTGTACATGAAAAAGGAGCGTTTGGGAAATGATGTCATCACCTCAATCAGCAAGTGCCCATTGGTGCTTTGTGCAATGACCATTCATTCATTCAGTCTTTGGAGTCATGTCTTAAATATATTTCTCAGAGCGTTGGGTGAGATTAAGTTAATCAATTTCAGCGATTTCAGACAAGGAAATCAATGGCATTAATCTAGAAATGCATTAGTAGAAATTCATGACACCAGTCCGATGCTTGTTAGATCTTCCTGGTGCTGCACCTTACTGCAGCACATTGAGAGAACTGTGGGAAAGGATGGCTTCGTCAGCTCTTGCATTTCACAGAGTTCAGACTGACTGATCAAGACACGTTAGATTCTTACTGAACATCACTAAAAGCAAAATGTAGCTTGTGCTTGGTACCTTTTATCTTTTGTAAAAGCATGTGTGACTGTCAACCTGGGTAATAGATTGTACACAATACAAGAAGATCATATCCAGTTTCATGCCAGTAGCATGGCTTAAGGGAGGACAGTGTTGGTGTGTTGGTCATTCGGCACATTCATATCACTATTAGTGTGTGCTGTCTTGAAACGGTCATGCCAATAAAGTCTTTTGAATTGAGTTGAAGATGCTAAAGAGTACATCTGCTAAATATCTGCATGTTAGCACTGTCATTGTGCATGGTAGCATGGCTGTAGACTCTTTTTTCCTCTGTGGCTCTGCGGGACGATACATTGTATGGACGAGCACATCCCCTGAATACACAGTAGAGGAAGAAATAGCTAAAGATCATCATGGATTACCACAATCACAACAATCTTTGCTCACATCAGTTGGCAGATAGAGAAGAAAATGTAGATTTTTTCCCTTACTCGGGGCATAAAAGCTATAACATTCATAATGATTTTGAATACCTAACACAAGACAAAGTGCTGGAAGTATAGAATCAACTTGTCCCAGCTTTATTATTTCAAAATTATATCTTGAATATTCTGCCTTCATGGTAAATCCCAACTGCCTCTGACCAGAAAGCCAGTCCCTTTGTGTGACACAGCAGTGACTCATGGGGGCCTCCGTGTTGTCTCATGTGCTGGAAGGCTGGATGATGTCCAAGCTGCTTACCCTGAAGGCAGCCAAACTTTCTCTCCCTGTCCCTGCTGCAGGGTAGGCTGAGGATATCGGCTAGCATTAGGCTGACAGAGCAATCCCTTTGAGATCTCAGGCAACTCTACTGTGAATTTTTTCTCATATTGACCTTTTCTTGCATGTATGTTTTATGTGTATTAGTCAAGAACAGAACACAGAAACTGCTGTGCTGAAATTAATAAATCATGGAGCTCTCCGTTCATCACTCAGTTTTCACCAGCTGACACTCGCTTTGACTGCTCAAGTTGAAGAAAAATAAAAATCACTCTCCCAAAATCAATAGGGAAGCTGTCATGGCACCATTGATTACTTCTAATTTAACTCTGTTTGAGCTACTCAAGGTTTCTGTTGTCTCTTCCTTGCGGCTTCAAACCTTTGTTTAAGTCTGAGTACATTTTAAGCTGCACAGCCTCAAACAGCAGGACACAGTGATGGATTGGTGGGTTGACGGTGAGATTATACAGGTGAGACAGCTCCAAGCCTTTAATCCCGCGGTCTTTTCAGGGAAACTATGTGATGACTCGGCTCTGTTTGTTGGGTTCTGCTCTGACGATGTGATTTTTTTTCTTCTTTTTTAAAAAAAAGCCAGGGCAGGGTACCAGATCCACATGTTTAAACGCCTGAGATGTGCAAATTGCAACCACTGTGGTATAGTGTCAACTCCAACTCAGAGAACATAAGCAAACCTTGTCGGTATTCATGTTCTGCTCTTCATTGTCCCTCTTGGCTTTGAAAATTTCACAGCAGCGCTCAGCAGAACGAAATCATACATTAAAAAAAAGCAAAAAAACATTTTCCCCTCCTGCTAGCATCCCCTCAGTAGGCATGCAAGTGCACACTAATTAAATGCCAGAAATTAATTTGAGTGAAATCTAACATATCAAGAAAGAGAATGCACAGGAGGAGACAGCCACACACTGGCGTTTTGTCACTGTGCTTTGGGATTACCAGGAGTGGTCCGGATTGCCTTCAGAAGGATTTGCAAGCGGCAGGAGAAAGGGGATAAAATAGTGCCAAAGCATTAAAGGCAAGGTTCTGGGCAGCCTTCACTCATGACTGTCATGAGAATTGACCGCTCGGGCTTGGGTGGGCAAAGTGAGTCGAGTCGGAACTAATCCCGAACTAAAGGAGCTGCTTCTCTGTAGCCAGAGCATGGCAGATGGGGACGTCTGCAATCGGAGGGTTGAGAAAGACAGCTTCATGGATTTGGTCTGCTCAGTTGTAAAACTCAAGTTGAGGGGCACAGATAAAACCACGGAAGCCTTCACTGGTCTGTGAACACACTGAAAACAATTGCCTGCTGCTTGTTTTTCAGACATTTATTTGATTCTCTCCCCTTTTTGTTCGTGTTGGTTGGACATTCTGGGTGCAGAGATTTCAGCGAGTGCATGGGATTTGCCGGGCATGGGTGGGTGAGTTTCAGGGAATGGGCTGCGTGACTGAACTAATGTAGCGTTATGTGCACCAAATTACACTTAGCACAGAAAAGGAGTGCGCTTAGACAGAATCAGCTCCCCTGTCCAGACCTTAATTACCACCCAGTTCCAGGGTGTTTTGGCTCTGTGAAGGTGACAGGGCACACCTTGGGAGCACTGTCCGAGTTTGATAAAGCACCAGCAAGTCACAGTGTAGCATCTAGCTGTACTGGACTCCGAGG
The DNA here is from genome assembly GCF_051107435.1 of Chaetodon auriga. Classification (NCBI taxonomy): domain Eukaryota; kingdom Metazoa; phylum Chordata; class Actinopteri; order Chaetodontiformes; family Chaetodontidae; genus Chaetodon; species Chaetodon auriga. The sequence continues at coordinate 7,151,322 of NC_135083.1, forward strand.
AACAGAAGTCTCCTTGAATGCAACAATTACTTCAAAATGTGCCCCAGTTTTGTTTTTAATATTAGTAGTTAGTTAGTAGTTAGGTAGTTGAACCATGCAGCGTTTAAAGCTGTACTCATTAATGTTTTTGTATCAGCATTGGGTCAAATGGCTTTGTCATGTTCAAGGGGTTGCATGTCAATGGCAAACTGTCATCAAACTCTGCAGTCTTTCCCAGCTTTTGTGAGGCGTTTCAGCACCTTTCAGCTCAGAGGTTTGGTCTCACCCTCATTTGTCAGGTCATCAATTACCACAGCTCCAAATGCATATGTTACTCTGTGCCTACAGGTTGTCTAATTAGGTGCATGTTTGTTAACACATTAACCATAATAGCTTTATACTTCATAGCGAGCAAGTAGTTAAGCCTAAGCAAAATGATAAATGCAATTTTAAAAACCTGGCTACACCATATGCCAGTTCAATCTCTGTAGGTTTACGGCAACAGATTACATATAACATTTTAATTTAATGCTGCAGATCTTTTGTTCACATCTGACAGTAACAGAAAATGATATTTACCTTTATGGCAACACAAATAGATTGACCATTCAGAAGTGAAAGTAAATAGCAGATGTTTGCATATTTTTCATAACTTCAGAAGTTTTCAGTGTTTCCTCACTGTAGGCTGATGGGGTAATCCAATAAGAGCCCTGTCTCAACTCAGAGAAATGCTGAGGGGGAGTAAGGCACTGTGCCTGAGGGCCTCCAACTCTGTCTCTAATGAGGGAAGAGAGGCGGATGCAAGGTCTCTGCTTCATAGACAGCACAACAGGCAACTAGTTAACCCTCTTCATTCTGCCCAGAGTATACCTATCTACCACCCCTGCTCTGCTCTCTCCATCTGTCTCCACAGTTCCAAACTCACTCCTCCACAGAGGAAAGACTTAGTCCTGCAGACTCACTGTGCCTGCTTGTACCTAATTTAGAGAGCTGCTGTGTCTAAGTTGCCCAAGCAACCTCCCTTTTTGTCTGACAGCTTATGATTGTCTCAGCAAGTCGGCTTCAATACCTGAAACACAGTGCATGCTCCTGCAGTTTCTGACTCCTGCAGCAGTATCCCTCAAGCCAGCCAGTATGGCTGTTTTCTGTGAGGTATAAAAGACACAATCAAAAGCCTGGGACTTTAATTACACTCTGTCTGTCTTGAGTATCATAAGCAACCAACCACTAATTACCTCAAGTTCTGGTGCACTATGCTCCCGCTTATACAGCAGTATAAAGACCCAACTGACGAGAACAGACCAAGCGTTGGATCCAGTGATGAGGGGATGCAGAGAGGGAGCTTTCAACCCCGATCCCTGGGCGTAAATTACGTAACAATATAGTAAAATATTCATGACACACCATGGGGACGGAATCCTGCCTGCTCTGAAGTGCTGAGCAAACACTTCGCCCTCAGCCACTCTAAGACCGTGAGGAGGATAAAGAAAAGCCCAAAAGTAAGGCGTTGAAAAACAATTGCGAGTATGACGCCAATTACAGTCAGGAAACAAATTCTTCTTCCTCACACACAAAACAAACCAACAGCCTCATGAGGATGGCAGCGTCACTTCCTAAATGACATTGTATATTATGTTCAGATCGTATGCTTTCATGTGTGTACTCATGTGAATTAAATCATCAAATAAACATGAAAATTGGATTATGCAGTTCTTAAAAAAACAGAAAACCACCACAAAGCCACAAGCAGCTACTGACCTGCACATAACAGCTTACTAATGTTTTCATGATTGTATAAAACCATCTACCTACTATAAGCAAAAAAAAAAGTCTCATCGGCAGCTTGAGTTTAGTTTCAACCCAGCAGTTCAAGTGAGGAAAAGAAATAGGTTGAAAGGTTGAAAGACGCAGAGCCCGACTTTTGAAGTCATTAGAAGGAAGTGGTGAGCAGTGAAATCCTCCCTGCCACTCAAGGGAGTCCTACTTATGGTTATATGTGACTTTAATGATGCAGAGAAGAGCCGGAACTTGCCGAGCTGCGCCGTGCCAGAGTACAACCTTAGCTTACTTATTAGTCAATATCCTCATGGCAACTATAGAGGAATGCATTCAGTTGCAGCAGAGTGGTTTCTGATGGCTCCTGCTGACTTAAACACTCTGAAATTCAAATGGCGTTTGTTCAAAAAGACCACATTGAAATCTTTTAGATATCGTTCGTTTTCTGTGTCTGTTGTCTGTATCCCCTGAGTTATTTTATTTTAAGTATACCCACTCTCCCTCAGCGTGACTCGTCATCCTCTAATTCGGTGAACAGCTGTATTTCTCATGATGTCTTACGACAGCTACCAGAGAATGAGCAAAACTTTCTTCCTAACTCACCTGAAACTCTAAACTTAATGTCTGATTCTCTATACCATCCCTCTAGTTTGCATTTTAACAGTGACAGAGGCTCTAAATGTGTTGTGGGTTCTTATTTTATGCAGTAGAAATGCGGTGCCTTGCAGCACTGTCACCCTTAAAATAATAATGTTTTAGCGAAAGCGAAATGCAACCAACAAATTGATTCTCTTTCCTTCAAAAACCTCATTCTTCGAAAAATCACCTGAACAAAATATGAGGCCAATTATTCTAAATGAAACAATGGAGTCAAGCAAATTCAAACATAATGCAAGTGTGTAAAACAGAGGATGGTGGATGGTAGAGATGATGAGCTAAATTAAGCACAGCGGGAACATTTTATCAGCTTGTTTACATTATTAAATTTGTTCGCATGATAATTAAATCCTGAAGAGAAAATTATAGAAACAAGGGCACAAATGAACTAAAGCAAGGAATGATATGAATCTGCCTCAGTACAGTAAATTGAAATACAAGTAAAGGCTCTACCTCATGCATATTCAGTATCATCTTGTGACCCCGTGTAGCATTAATACTATTAAAAACATTAAACCCAGTATTATTCTTTACACCTGGGGCCACATCTGGGCCCCATGCAAATCACATTTCCATGGCTTCTTGTTTCCCTATCAGTGTGATTCATGAAAAATTGTTCCGCCTGTCGAGTGCAAAACAGAAGATAAGTTGATTAAAGGCTTTAAAGCTTCCCAGTCCTCTGCAATGTTTATTTCAAATACTACAGGAATAAATGTCAAAAGAACGATGTTTTAAGAAAGGTTGCCACCAGTGTTGTGACCGGTTTTGCTTTTTCTATGCAATTAATGCTATCTGCTTGGCATTTGGTGTGACATTATGAAAACCAACGCTGAACAAAGACAGAATTTATAAGAAAGAAAGAAGACAAACCAGGGGGAAGCCACTGTTCTAGCAGACCCGTTGTGTCTGTTATACAGTGTTTTCAGTTCAGTGACACTGTGAGGTGTCTGTTTTTCACACAGGGTTGATGAAGCATTTGTCAGATTTTAGCCATATGAACAGTTCATTTGGCTGATTGGAGGTGTTCCAGTATGTGCTGTGGGAAAAAAATGGTTGCAAACATCTTGAGCCTGAGAAAAGATTGGACAACTCATTGCTGTTGTACAATTCATTATCACATATTAAAGTGGAGCAACCCAAGTGTAAAGTTGGGACAATTATGCATTTTCCATGTTAGATTTTTTTTTATACTATACAATCAGCACCACTATGACCAGCCTGCCTGTTTACCATCCATGTTTTATGCTGTGTGCACTGCATGCCATGCCAGTGCCCCAAAACAATACTGAAATGCATCACTGACACAAGACTTCCTGATGCTTTTTAAAGCAGATATGTCTGTGGAAGCCTGTGTTCTTTTTCCCATTAGCCAACCCAACATTGGAGGTGGGTGCATTTGGATGTGTTTCCTTCCCTCCATCTGATCCCACTGCTGATGCAGAGAGTCATAAGGTGCAGCTCATGGTTATTCTGCAGCATTGCTGTGATATACAGAACATGCTGCTGCTGCTCCCATTACCTGTCAGTGCTTGTATCTTGTCAAGGACAGACTGGAGAATCTTGGGTTGTACCCAGCAGTGGTACAAGGCCGTTCAATGCTTGCGTGATCATCCAAGATAGCCTGCTTAGGTAAAGAATATGAGGTAGATACTGCAGGGTTTTTCCTGGCTCAGAATGGGTCTTTTGAGGGTGACTACGCACGACAGTAAGCATGATCGGTCCACAGTTAAGGCTGAGCAATATGGCTGAAAATTGTATCAGGATAATAGATTTCATGTCAGTCAACATTGATAATTACTCTATCAGTGTTATATCATCAATGCTATTATCATTTTTATGATCTACGTTTAATAAAGACCTGGAGAAGAAGGTTGAATTTAACCATTTTTAAAAAATGAGACCATCTCTTGAAATGTAGTGTTTCCTCTATCCCTCAGTGGGATTTGTGCATCATGCTCAACGCCCTGTCAAGCAAACTGTTCAAACCCACTGGGCAGACACCTCTAAGGTCATTGTCCATCAAAAAAGGATTCCTGCATACTCTGACCTCAACCTAGAGGGTGAATAATTCATGCACCCTTTCGACCCATCGACGTTGTTCAGAATCGGAGTGGTACTACACTTGCACAAAGCTCATTCTTTGCCCAAGAACACTGAGTCTTGGATGGAGCAGCTCAATGCTCTTTAGAGAAGAAAAAAAGAAAAAGGAAATAATTTGTTCCCACTGCAGGATTTGGCGTGCAATTTGGAACACACAACCACGAAATCCTGCCCAAACAGAGGCTTGCCAATTAGCTGTGTGAAGACGTCTCTCACAAGCCTGTGAGTGGACAGGCCCTCCTCTGGAGATTCATGTGCCCTCCACAAGGAGTCCGGCAGCCTTGTTTGGTGGAACATTTGGGCTTGGAGAGATGTGCAATAGCATGAGGTGTGGCAGTCATTCCAGGTTTTTGGGTCTGTCTGGATACATGCTCAACAGCCTCATGATGCCTGTGTGTGGACTGCTGCACTCTGCGTCTTCTGCAGGGCGGTAAAATTGTCATGGATAGGGCAGCGTCTCTCTTACTTTATAGTGATGTATTTATGTCTCTCTTCCTTCCTGTGCTCTGTGCTAATAAGTGGCTCATACGTGTCAGGACTGTATGAGCAGTGTTGCTGCCTGAGCAGAAAGTCTGATTGTGGGCTGTTTATTGTTGATGGCTTGCTGTGGAAACATTGCCCACAGACTTGGTGCATATAGAAAATAGAGTCCTGTGCAGGCTGAGAGGATGTTGGCGTGTGACACAGAGTGCCAGGGCTGTGACTAACCAGTGTTTGCAGACAGACTACTGCTTACTTCTACAGTGCTGAGCAAAGAGACGGTCCCTGTGTGAGATATGTCACCAACCTCCTTTTTGCTCAGTGCTAGGGATAATAAGAGTGCATTCCCCTGATGATTAAAGCTGTTTGACAGGTATGCACTTGTGGATGTGGAGGACTTGCTTGTGATGGCGGGGAACCAATGCTGGCCTTGTGTCAGGTAGTTCATCCACCACTTTCTAAAAAAGCAGCGAGGATGCAGGAGCGCTGCATTTATTCTGGCTGACTTGTGACATGTCAGTCAGGCTTGTGACATGGCGGATTGTATTAGTCACCCTCTTGACCTCTGCTGAGCTGTTAGTGGGCCCCAGAATGGCTACACAGATGAAACATAGTTGAATCAATGTCACAGCAGGCGATTCAGGCTTCATCTTTTATAGAGCCCTTTTAAATGTGTGAATAGAACAGTGGCTACATGTTGTATTTCTAATACTGGAATCTCTAGCCATGCCCTCTGCCACCTCACTAGCCACTGAGAGCTAAATGGATGAGGAACCAGAAAGGTAAGACCTTTATATAGTTATGCGCAGCCCCTACAGGATTAAATAGAGTCATACTAATTCACTGGCCTCATCAAATTTGTCAAGTCTAAAGAGCCTTTAAGAGGTCCTGTCCTGTGTTCTTAGATCATGGTTACAGTAAAAAAAAAAAAACTGTCTTTGTACTGCAGCTAGTCTGGCATGAATATTAGGATACTACGAAAAAACATGTTTTGTCCTTATGCTTATTAGTCTGCCTGTGCCTGTAGTTTGGTTTGACAGCACTGAGCAGGTAGTACAGCAGCCCTGTCGTATATTGTTTATGTTTTGTTTTCTCATTTGCACATTATATTTGCATCTGATGAGCAAACACAATACAGAATCTCATTTTATGTACTACATTAAAAGGCAGTGCAATGAGCTCATGGTGTCATGCATGGCTTCCCCGAATTAATTAGAAAAAGGCAACACTGAGGACTCTTGGCAAATTAGTGTCATTAGTGAGGAGAATTATGGTGTAATGATCAGCGTCTAGTTTTCTGGACAGTGGAAAAAATGTCTAAAACAAACGCTTCTCAGGAAAATAAAAAGGTCAAAAGAAAGGAGATAAGAGCACGGACTGGGAAATGCCAAGTGAAACTGACAGTGTGTTTGTGTGGCCTTGTTTATTCCACTAAAGTGAACTTTGCTTACTGTGTGGTCATATTGACATGGTGTAAGATTAACATTTAAAGTTCGCCTTTTGTTTGTATTGTTTTCAGCTGAAAGTCTGATCTCTAAAAAACACGTAGGCACAACACTGCAGGGAATTCATCTCTGCAAGCACGGTCAGAATGATATTGAAGGAAAAAGTAAAGTAAGCGGGAGAAACTGACCTTGAAGAGACGCAATATGTTGGCTACCATGATTGACACGGAGCTGGCAGATGCACCAATCACCCCCACCACTCTCTCAGGCTTGGTGATGATGGGCGGCCCCCCGCTGAGACACTTGACATCAGTTGAGTCTTTCTCAATCAGTGCCTGAACAAATGTCAGCGACTGTTCCAGAGCATGGGTGTCCCGGGAGCAGGTGTCCAGGATACGTGCCCCCAAGGTGATATTAGGCAGCAGCTCATTGTCGTTATTGATACGATCCAGGGCAAATAGCATGGCCTCCAGCCTGTGGATCCCTTTCTCCTTCTTCAGCTCTCCACAGGCTTTGCCATCATTTCCTCTCGCGTGCACTGGGAACAGCCCGCCCAGAGATATGTCCCCATCAATGCGTATTGAATTGAGGTGCGTGTGGCCTGGCATTTTGGGTTTGGCAGCCGAAGCGATCAAGAAACAACAAGCCAGCAGCAACACCCAGCAGCAGACACTTCTGTGGCAGCCAATCCATGCTCTCTCAAAGCCTCCTCGCAGAGTCATAATGAAAGGCTAAATCCGCATCCAAATACAAATTCAAGTCCTTTGAAAATGAAAGAGGTGTGCACACATATACCCACACACACATACAAATGTCCTGAAGGTAAGCCGCAGTATTTTTCACAGCGCAGTCGTCTTCAGAAGCCTCTTCTCATGGTTTCTAACTCTGACACAAACTCGGTAATACTAATTATGCAGCCTCGCTCTCTTTATCTTTTGCTCTTTCTTCTTTCCTCTTTGTGTGTCGCTCGTTTTCTGCACCTGAGAGTGGTGGCTACATGCGCTAACTAAACAATACAGGCAGAGCGCAGAGGGAAGTCCACAGAGAGCGTTCTCGTAAGGTGAGAACAAAGGTGTGAAGTTAGGCTCTCTTCTGTGCTTCTCCAGAATCACTCGGGTGCATTTAGCTCTCGGTCCTTCAAGCAGGCAGGAAGTCACAAGAGGACCTCGTGGGTTCTACAGCAGGCTCCTGCAAAACCAGAAGAGAAGTGTCAGACGCTGAGGAAACAACAGAAAGAGCAACTCTGTGTGATGTATTTTCTACAAAGGAGTGGAAGTGAAAGATGAAATGGAATCACATTCATCTGACCCACAATGCATTGCTCAATGTGTTTATGCAGGTTTGCCTTGTGGTAGTCTCCAACACTGCCGAGGTTTGGACTTGCTTCAGGAATCTCCCACAGAGTCCTACTTAAGTGAGTGGATGGGAGACAAGCTGCTATGTCATGCGCTCCATATTTTAATTGACATCATACTCAGAACTGCACAGGACATTTGCATTCATCAGACAGTCAGAGTTCCCAAGTTGGTTTCTGGATCCCTAAAATTTAAGCAGAAATAATACGTGGAACCAGCACAGGAAATCTGCTCTGTGTTGCACCCTTGCCTCAACTGCTTTCAGAGCACCGCAATGAATTATTTCTGTGTGCCTTGAGCATAACTGATTCGCTGCTGCTTGGCACCCTTCCATAGACTTCATAACTGCACGCTGCTCTGCTCATGTAGATCCTCTCCAGAGTATTTTCCGAAAAGGTTACGAAATATAGTGCTAAATTAAGAGCATAGCATTCTGATGAACAAAGAAACATCATTCCTCGCGTTATGAACATGTCTGCTTTTCTTAAATCTCATCCTGCGTTGACTGTCCTACCCCTTGAATCAACGGTAGTACTCGGTACTCTCTATGTGTATGTGCTTTCTCTCAACAGTAGACTGGCTTCCTCCACAGTGCCAGACTAATAGAGGGATGGATGTGGACACAGTGGGAGAGGCCTGCAGCTCTCCCTCTCTCGCTCTCTCTCAATTGACCATCACACACATATCCGTCAGGCTTTACTTCATGCTGCTTTTGTATGCTAACATACAGCCTCCCACTGTGGTGCGGCCTGTAACAGAGGACACAAAGGGCAAAAACTTGGATCAGAAAGTTCTGCTCCATTGCAGCAGCTGTCAGTCCATCCCTGTGCATCACTGACAGTTTGCAGTTATTTTAATGGGCATGCAGGTGTGGCTGGCAGTCATGGCTCTTTTTGCAACATCTTTTTCTCCAATGTTGGATTCATATTTGTAGGTCTATTTCATTGGAGTGGGGGTGTCAAGAGATTTGCCACGGCTCATGAATTAAGAACAGCTTTGCTTTCTGGTAGTCACATGTGCATCTTTGCTTTCTTTTACTTTGGACATCGAATCAAATAATAAAGATGCCCTGCTCTAACACCACACGGTGGCCTGTCTCATGCTGTTTCTCCCGTCCTGCTGGGAACCAAAAGGAGATATTTATATCATCCTGCACGGATCATCCCCCTAAAACACGGCATCCATAATGGATGAAGGCCTACCAGTCGCTGCAAAACATCTCATTCCAGGGGAAAGCCTCAAAGAGAAGGAGGAGGAGGGTGACTACGTGGACTTGTCCTTTTGTATGAAACAGACAAAAAACAGGAAACAGGAGCCCCTGTGGAATAATGATGGAGCAACACCTGCTTGTTGACCACCATCAACAGACTTTTTTTTTTAACAAAAGCACCATATAGAAGGAAAACACTCCATGTTGTACAGACAAAATGATTCTCCAGAGCACTCTATGCTTTACATAGCATAGATTGGTGGCCCGAAAATAGCTTTTTAATTTGACAATTGCACTTGTCTTTGCGGGCATTGGTGATAATGTTGTTTGATGACGTCCAAAGAGATCATGATATAAGCCTGAAAATGAAGGAGGACAGCCGCAGGCAAGGAATGTACTTCGTATTGCAAATCAGCTTATTCTCCATCAATGTGATCACAAACTAATAAAGCTACAATCAGGATAATTGCAGCGCACCGTCTTGAGTGCTCAACAGTACTCTGGGAATTGAGTCAGGCTTTCAGAATAAACCTCGACATCTCATAGATGAAGTCCTCCCTGCCTCTTGACATCTTTTTGGAAGGGGTGGACAGCAGTGCTCTTTCACTGTCATCACTCTGTGAAACACTGCATGCACAGTGGCAGCTTCACCAGATGTTTAGTCACAAGGCCCAGATGGGCAGAGCAGATAAACATCAGCTGTCTGCAGAGAGCGGGACTTCAGGGAAATTGCAGAATCTACAGAGCGACCGTCTCCCCTCACTGTGACGAGGAGGAACTCCGGCTTCCTCAGCACTCGACCAAGGTCCCCTACTGCTGTGCGCACTGCCACACTGATGGCTGACAGAGCAAAAGGTTTTACTCCGCTATGGGTTTCACTAAAGTCGAATTACACATTGTTATGGAAAAAAAAGTTTTAAATCTAATATTTACTGGAGTAAGTCTGGAATTTTGCCATGTTTAAGTGAGTGGGACCCATTAGTTAAAGTTAAATTAATCACTATTAAAAGTTGTTCTTTGGATTCCGGTCCAAATTGATAAGATGTTCAGCAGTAAATAGCCAGTAAAACCATCTCATCGGTTAGCATCTCACGATTTTTCTGTTCATTTGCAAAATGTTTTGCACTTGAAGGAACCTCAAGATAAACTGTGGGTGAGCGTGGAGCAGCACTGATTTTAGATGATCTCATTCTCTCTGCATAAGTCAGTGATAAATCAGATGAAGCATCAGTTTTTACGGCTGCCATCAAATGAAAGTTGTGCAGACAGTACTTCATGATTAGATTTTTTTCATCTATCTTGCTAATTGTTTCCAGGGCAATTAGCTGCACGTCTTTGGATATATATATATTTTTTTAATAAAGGCTCTTTTACAGCAGAACCACACATGCTCTGTGCTGACATTTTAATTGAGTGCAATTTACTTAAATTTGTTGCAAGCATGGAAAAGTTTAATGCCCACTAGGGAGTTGCTCTTGGGGATTTAACTAAGCATTGGAGAGCTGGAAAAAGATTAAATGCTAAAATGAAGGGACACATAAAAATCCCTCTGAAACAGTTCAGAAAAGTATAAGTCTTTTCTCTGCCAAATGATCAAAGATTGCCGACAGCAGTTCTAAATTTTGAATCAGCCATTGGCGACTCGCCAGCCACCACCAAGGCAGAATGACAGGCAAACTCCCACCAAGCCAGACTGCTGCTAAAGCACCTCAGCCAATAATTAACTGAATAACATTTCAGCTGTTGTTTCTATAGCGCCAAGGCCATCGTTATACTTGGTGTTTACACAAGCAACGGCAGTGCGTGTCTTGATTTTCTTGGTTCGTGCCTCCTATTCAACAAGAATTTCGATAGTAGAAAATCTTGCACTGAATACTTGAACCAGGCAGTTTCATCCACAGGTGCTGCAGCTGCACCTCAAACCCACAATGATCTCACAATGTGCAACCCAACCAGGCACACAAGAGTGAATGTTTTGCTTTCAGAAATACTAAATGATCTGTACAGAAAACACTGGTACTGCAAGCGTAGAGCTGCTACCTTTTTTTATTATTTGATGGTGTCAGGTTTTGGTGTTTTATTCATTCTCTCTAAACTCTGAAAGGCACCAAATAAATGCCGCAAGACACACCCCTCGATTTTACATCCTGTCGTCTCTGCAAAGCCTCACAATGACATGCGTCCTGCTAATAGGTCTGTCAGGGTGTAGCTGGGACCGTCTGACAGTGATGTCCTAATCCGACAGGGAACCGCTGTTTTGGCCGTTATGCATCAGTAGAGGAAATACTTAGGCCCAAAAGACCAATATGATCACAGTGGAGAATGGAGATAAAGTCCTTAGTGCAGAGAGTGTTACGCCGCCTGCATGTCTGTCTGCTGGACAGCTAGAATACATAAACGTCTTTCGTAGATTTACTTGAATTTCTGGAGTAGCATTTTCAGCGTGGTATGATTTTTAATTGCAAACGATCTGGTACGATACAAGTTCACCTGCATATGAGGAAGAAAGTTCAAAGTCCAACAATTCATCAGAGCAGAGAATTTAATGTTCAGCTTCCTCTGTGTCGTTTTTCTGTGGCATTGTCAGTTTCTACTGATATACAAAAGAAACAGGAGCTTAATTATTATTGGCGTCAAACTGAAGGCTGTGAGTTTTGTTTTTTGACAATACAGGCAGCGAGGAGAGGTCTGTCTTCATTGCAAAGGTACATCGTGACAGGTCCTGTAGATGCAGTGACTCACCAGCTGTGGTATTTCCATAAATTACATGAGTGGCATTTAGTATCACTCATATCACAATGGCTTTTTTTATTTTTTTTCCCCCTAGCCCTTTCTCTGGACAGGATGTAGGCTGATTGCTTTTGGCGACCTCTAATGGCTGTAGTAATTATGGCAGGAGCAAAAGAGGAAGTCAGATAACATAGTGTAAAACACCAAGAAAGTCAATATATGGAGGAGGTGGCGTGGATGGAAGGAGACCTCTATTCATGTCCTGGGTGAAGCTGAAGGTCAGCGTTGACTCATTTTGACTTCCATAACATTTAATTTACGTAACATAACAGAAACATTTTGAACCCAAGCTATGACCTTTTCCTACACCTTATCAAGTAGCTTTGCTGCCTAAACCTGAACAAACTGTGAGCGTTGCGTTAACCACATGACGACAAAGGTCGGGGACACCTGTTGCTGGCATTCAGCAACAGTCATGTTGTGTTGAGAGTCACTGTCACTCGACATATTCGGTCATTTCGGGATGAGGATGTGTTTGAAAAAAAGTTGATGTGAATGGTTTTTGTCACTTGTATTATTAGTCTTTGTCTTACTTGAGATAATCATCTTCTGTGTTTCAGAATTACAGTTCCAACAATTCTTTGGGTGATGTAAACAGTAAGGATAACGTTGCAATGTAGTCCACAACTATCACCTGTTTTTTTACTCCATATTTGCTTACGTGTTGGCAAATTGGTACCAGTTAGCAATTAGCAGCTCCTGTTTGCAATGTACCCTCGAATGTTCAGACTGGATTACTTTGATACTCAATCAAACGTGATGATCCTCAGGCAAGTTCTGGAGTTATCAGGAGCGAGTTTTTTCTCTGATGTCAAAGCAGATTTATGGATATTCATTCACAATGGACAGCAGTAAGGTTGGTATCTTCATGTGTATGTCGTGCTGAATCAAAAAATATGTGTATCATGACTGTGTGTTCATGTAACTGAGCTATGATTCAGAGAAGGAGTGCGCATTTTGATGCAAATTGTGGCAATGGAGCACTAAGGGATTTAATACCTCAATTGCCTTTCATCGCACGCCAGTGTCTTTGCCTCCCATCTCCCCCCTCCAGACCCTCCTGCACCACCCAGTTGGACACCCCCTGTGCTGGACAACATGCGATGATCTCAGACATAGTTCTCTTCCAAGAATACACACTAACCTTTGTTGCAAATGTTACACAAATCAGTACGGATGCATCATATTCTGAGTCAGTGTCACATGAATGCCGTGTGAATTGTTCCCTGCATGATGAGTCAGTTTCAAGGTAGCGAAGATAAAAAACAAGGGTACAAAGGTGTGGGGGCATGGAAAGTACTTGAAATGGAGAGCAGAGGGGAGTGAGCATGAAGCTTCATTACATGCACTGTAACTCTATACACCGGCCTATCTGCATTCATCCCATCTCCATAACAGACATCGCACACCTACCTCAAAGCTAATTCTCCTTTTCTCCATTACCCCCTCTCCCCTCTCCAGGACACTGTCCATTAGCTCGCTCCACCAGAGCTGCAGATATTATGGCTGATTCATATTCCCTCATTAACACTTTCTTCATGCAAAATGCAGATCCCATTAACAAACAGTCTGTGTTACTGCCCTGGGCTAGCAGGGTAGAGGATTCGAGACTTCTGTGGAGAACGTCAAACAGTGAAAATGCAGAACGGGACAAAACAACTCTTTAAAGAGGTCATCGAGGCATAATAATGATATTAAAGATTCACAAGGCTTTTTCTTTTGTATTTATACTGTACATTTCTAAGCATATGGCCTTCTGTCTCCTGAATGTGATTCAGGTTTCCTTTTTTTTAATAAATTAGAAGAGAGAGGCTGCTTGTAGACAGAAAACAAAAAATATATATATATGTTGTGTGTATGAAAGCAGTGTACACTATTTGAACAAATATCTTCCTCTCAGCTGGAACCCCTTTATTGCCTCTATACATCAGGATGATAGAAATGAATCCCAGAATTGCACTGTTGGTCGGGTGCAGTGTTAAACGCCTCTTCATACAGAGTCCGTGCTACATGACGCATTTTCCACTATATGCAGTTTTAAAACATGCCGTCTCCTCCCATCTGCATGTATGTAAAAAGTGAATTATTCATAAAAGAATCCCTCAAGGATCTGCCAACATATGCACAATCATTGGAGAAAGAATGGGAGGGGTGGAGGAAGGATGTGACTTTGTCCTGGGGTTTCCTTTATTTCTAATTCAAGATGGAATTTGTTTTTCAGCGAGAGAAAAAGATAAGAAATGTGTGTGTGAGAGGCAGTGAAGCAATGAACAAGAGGCACTAGCTGAGGCTTTGTGTGTGTCCCACTTTGCTTGAACTAATTTTTCATGTCGCGCCACAGTTTACAACATCAACACACAAAAGCGCCCTTTGAGCTTTGCTGTGAAGGCACAGTGGTTTGTAAGTGCTTGAATGGGAATGTCCTAAATGTGCCAAATGAGACAGACTTAAGGAGTGGACAGTAGGAAGTTTCGGCTACAGTATAATGATTTGTATCCAAAAACTGGGCTACAGACACGCTCAAATAGCAACTAACCAGAAAATCTGTTATTTAATTATGCTATATTGTGTTCATTTGAATGCAGCTGATTATTGTTGCTTACAAATTGCTGCTTGTGTGTTTTGTGGAGAGCCGTGAGTCAGAAAGAAACCCTCATATGGATTCACCGGTCTAAACTGCATTAGTACAACAACAATGATGTTGAACATGAGACAGTTTCTCGCAGTTGCTCCACATGAGGCATTTCATTTGCCAGGGTTCCCAACCAAGTGAGAATGAATGCCACTGATCGAACTGATTGATAGTGCAGCCAGATGATGCTGTGACACTTGTATCCTGCCGATCAATAAACTGCTGTCATGCACGGGGGAGATGGAGGATCAGAGGAATGACGGAATGACGTCAAAATGAGAGGAAGGACTTAAACTTTCATTTATTTTTTCACTGCAGTGGCTGCCTTTTAGACGATTCAGAAATCATTTTAGAGGTATGCAATCATTCACAGGTGGCAGTTTCATCTTTGAAGCACACCTCAGCCTATGGAGTCCCTACACAAAATCAGATTTCTATATGTCTGACAAAATAAGACAGCTGAAGGCAAAGCCAACAGGCAAATTTCTTCCAAGCTTGATCACAAGAAGGAAACATTTCTTGTGTCTGCTGCACACAAATCAAATGAAGGAAGACTGTGGCAGCTGCCATGTAAAGCACTCTCTGAATCCAATAAATCTCTCCCCAAGAGCGGCGCCCTAATAGTCAAGTAATAGCTGGCTAACAGTGCTGAGCACATTTCAGAGTGTGCAGGGGAGATAGTTTTGTCACAGAAAGCGAAAGCTCCAAGTGTACCTCCCTCGGTGGTGACAATAGGGGGGCAAAGACGTATTTGTGAAGAATCACATATTTCAAATCACACTTTGAGCTTCTAAGTATAGCCCGGGTTTATCTGCGCTCCTGGAGACAGAAGCTATGAATACTGCATCCCTCCGGTTGCTGCCACCCTGTCAAAGAGGGTTTCAGTGTTGAGGCATGCTTGAATGGATAAAGTGGAATTTTTATCATGAGAACACCACCGTTCACTTCTCTTCTGTGTTCCTTTACATATAGACGTGGGATGCAGAGGGGAGCTGACTGTTCCTGAAGGACTCAAAGGCAGCATTGTATCTAAGAAGATGAAGGAGGAGCGAGAGCATTAGAAGCTCCCAGACCTTTCGTGGAAACTCTAAACAGCAGAAGGTGATGTATGATTGTCCCCAGCAGCCAAAGTCCCAGTTTAAAATGAGGTCCAAGTGTTCGACAGGGGAATCGGGGCGGGAGGCAGTCTGTTTACACTCACTGTGTCTGTGTCAGCTGCTCCACCTCAGTTGTTATTTCTACTTCTTCCTCTGGACAAAAGATTTACTTTCAGATCCTGGTTAAAGCAAGCAAACTGAGCTGTGTCAATTGAAAGAGGCACAGCTCTGCATCGCTGCATCCCTGCCACGATTCTACTGTCGACCACCACGACCTCATTTTCACTGGTGCTGTCACTGGTGGAGATAGTCATCCATCACTTTCTGATAGATGGTGTAGGGTGAACTCCAAACCTGCTGGAACAATAAGAGGCTTTACAATATTACCGTCTGTGTAGAGTGATGCATTAATGATTATACTACTTTTGTTGCTTTCGCCATAATAGCTGCAGAAGTACGGCTCATGTTATATTTGGCTATATACTGTATTACAGCTATATTAGGGTTTATAATAATCGCTGCTCTATCCTCAGTTAGCTCATCTTCTGATTGGTTTTGACAGGAATTATGCTGACAAGCTTTATCAGACTCGTTTCTTGCACGTCTCATGCAACAGACACGCTCTAATTTTAATCTACGCAGCTTTCTGCATCGGCTCCGTGCAGCCTCGCGTCTCAGCTGTGTCTCACAAACGTAACCGCGATCCGAAACGTTTATTTATGCTTCAGGTCTGTTGTTTCGACAGTACGCCTGTAAACACAAGATGGATGCCCAATGAAAAGGCACTGAATGAATATATTTATCTGCATTTGGTGGAGCAGGCACACATACGAACACACATTCCTCTATTGCACCAAGTTTGCTGAAAGCTGGAGCTGTAGCTACAGCACACATTTCCCATCATGCCGTGCTGGACTAAGTAGTTTGTTTCTAGTAAGTTTGCTGTTTTATGTTCCAAAACACACTTTTTTTAATATGTGTGTTCAGAAGTTGGGGGTTTATGTTGGTAATTGTCATTTTTGTGCTGGTTTCCATTGTTTTTTTTTATATATATTTTTGGGGGAGGCTTTTGTCTTTCTTGTTTATATGTAACTGTTCCCCCCAGCACTGCTGGTTCGTGCCAAATGTGCCTGGTTTCCACATCACATACATGCTGTATGTGATGGCCTGTGAAGCAAACAGTGGTCGACACTGGAGACTGGTAAACACATTTCACACAGCTGCCAAACTAAAGTATTTATCTGTGCTAGCATTTTCAAGTTGCCCAAAGATGAATGACATCAATCATTGTTGCCTGTAGTTTTATAGACAGTGCTACAACATTTTAATATGCTGCCCTACGTGAAATTTATGATGTTTACTTAATATTTAATCCAACTTCTTTCCCCCAAGAAGTGTTCCCACGGCTTTAGCCACTCTGCATGCCACCGCTTAATAATTTTGTTTGTCAGCCTATAGGGATTCAACCTAATACCTGCCATTTGTACTCAGTGGCTCTCCCCACCCTTGTCACGACACAGCATGTGGCATGTTGGCAAGGCCAAATGGAGCACACCCTGAGTGATTTGAATGAGTGTCAGGAGGTCACAGCAGCAGGGCCTTAATAACACGTTTCTCTCCGAGCGCACAGAGCAAAGCACTGATGCTCTTGTTTCATTTGCCCTCTGTGTAAGAGCTCGGCTGAACTCTCAGGAATTTTAATCTCAGGGTTCCTATGCTGTTGCATTCATTGCTTTATTGCCATATTTATCGCTTTTACTGTTTCCTTTTTCACCAACATGATGCCGTTTAGTGGTTTTTATTGATTTTTGATGTTCCTGTATATGCACCTTTTACTGTTTCTGAAGTACCTGCACTTGGTTTGTCGTCAGCTGTTTTTTGCCGTAATCTTTGCTGCAAAACTAATCTCCCCTTTTGGGCACAATAAACTCAGAGATTAAGTTGTTGAGCTGTTCAGTGACAAACACTAAAAAAGACGGTTCTGCTGGACAGCTGGACTGGAGCAAATGGTGGCTGAAAAAGAGCATAGAGAGATCAGAGCTAATGGCTGATCAAGTTTAAGACAGAAGACAGAAATGTCAGTGAACAAAAGCTCACATCAGCAAAACATTTACTGACAATATTATATTCAGTTAGGTCCTTCTACAATGTCCTGTTGCACTAATGTGTGTAGACCTGCAGCGATAATTATCAACTAATCTGCCAGTTATTTTTCTGATGAATCATTTGGTCTAAAGAATATCAGAAAATAGTGAAAAACATCTGTTGCAGTTTCCTAAAACCCAAGCTGAGGTCTTCGAATGTCTTGTTTTGTTCAGCTAACAGTCTAAAATCCAAATATGTCCAGTTTTCAGTCACATTGAGAAGCTAAAACTAAACAATGTTTGGCATTTCTGCAATGAAAGATTACAGATCCAATTATTTGTTTCAACTCTACAGGCCTGATTAACTCTTTTTTGGTTAAATTAAGGCAGCTCAAAGCTCTTAGCTGAAGGGATAGTTTGGATTCTTTAAAGTGGGATTGTATAAGGTACTTATCAATATTCAGTGTATTACCTACAGTAAATGGTACGCATGCTCTTTGAAGAAGCAGCAGGAATACCAGTGTAAGAAGCCAAGCAATGTCCTGCTGTAGACTACACACTGTACACATACATGCACTAAAAAAGTGTGGTTTTGTCCATCATCCTAAAAATGATAAAACCTGGGTATCTTTTCCTTTTGGGGCTTCCGTGGACAAGATGTTCTCTCAGACTGTATTGTGTTGTTTGCACTGTCTCTGTGGTACACTCCACTGGTCAACGGTGCATTGATGTTGAGCTGCTGGAGCATCAGGCCACACACTCTTTGGCATTCGTATCAATGGTCCCTGTCAACATCACAACCAGTTCCCTTTCAGGCACACTCACTTCCTCGCGCTGTCATCTTTCCTTTTTGGTGGTATCATTACTAAAAAACTAGAGAGCACAGCCCAGCTTGCTTAGTGCTATCAGCCAACACTGAAATCTCTCCTCTATTTTGCCATTCATCCCTTCTTAGAGGGATCTATCCAGCTTCAAAGGGTACCCAGTCAGCCTTTGGTCTGATGACATGGATTTAATCCCCAGACTAAAGATTTTATAAAAGTGATTTTTTTTTGCCCTTCTTCTCGTCAAATGTGCATGCTGGGCAGCTGGAGTACGGCTGAGTGAGCATGTTATGAGTATGCCAGGAGGAGTGGAGCTGAGATTATAATACAGGAATACAAACAGTGAATCAAAGGGTATTAGGTTGTAAGCTTGCATCATTTCTAATTGGGTTGCCAGTGCGCTCTTATTAAAATGCGCCACTTTTCTTTTTTCCTCTTCCAAACCATATTCTGTGAATCTTGGCAGAATGTGTCTTGCAAACCATTAGAGAGGTACAGTAGAGCGCTGCCGGCAAATAGTGTGTGATGATTGTACAGTCAAATGAACGTTACAGTAGCTTGGAAACAGTATTCGTCTGTCACCCAACTATGCATAGAGTAGAAGCAAACCACAAAAGTAGTGAAAGCAATTTTAAGCTGTTGTCCACGCTTAGTCTGCGTTGCTGTACCCTTGGCAGTCTCCTCTTCCTCTGCAACTTTTTGTCATAGCTGATGTTATTGTAGCAGTTATTCCCTGTACCTCCCTGTCGGTGTGGAGGGGTTGTCCTTCTCATTTGCTGTTTTATGATCCTGCTGTTGGTGAAGCCTCTCAGAGCCATAATTGTGATTAACGGCTATGCAAATATACTTTACTTGACATTGTGAGCACAAAATCTAAAATTTGACCTCACAAAAGCTTTTCAATTCAAAGAAGTACTGAAGTCAGTCACAATGCATACTTTTCCCAGAGCGGGTCCAGCACATGGCTTTGTGACAATTGCCCCGAGCTGAGCCACAGGGCTTGTCCACTGTGATCCGGCTGCCATCACAAGCCTCTGGCCTGTTCCACTACAGAGGCTGTTTGAGGAGCGAGGAGTGACTGCCCTCCGAGTTCGGAGCTGCTTTCAGGGAGCATTGAGTCTGTGACAGTGAGATGCAGTGACTGAAGGTGTTAATGGCCAAATGAGACGTGATGATGGCCTATCCAGCTGTCCATCAATCCCGCCAGAGCTGAGTGTGGGAGCGTAGAACATAGCACGAAACCTGACAGAAAACTCCTATGGAATGCCAGCAGGATTTATTTTTTTCTCAAACGCTTATGTTAGAAAGCTCTTTCATTTATTCTCAGTTTTATGATACTTGATTGCAAGATATACCTCAAATACAGCATTCAGAGCTGAAACAATTAGTCAGCTGTGCAATGAGTCGAGTGACGAGACATCACTTTGGGAATTTGTCACAATTTTCTGTCATTTTATGGACCAGAAGACTAATCAGTTAATCATGAAAGTGATAAGCAGATGAACTGATAATGAACGTGATAATTATTTGCAGTTGTACATATGCAGCATTAACATCTTGGTTAGGCTTATTTCAGTAAGCTGAGAGAGATCAACTCAGCTTCAATTTTATATCAAAGAAAATTAGGTTTAATTTGCAGAGATTAAACACTTAGAACGCCGATTCCAAACAAGTTGGTATGCTGTGTAAAACAGAAATAAAACAGACTATGATAATTTACTAATCCTCAATTGAAAATAGGACAAAAGCAATGTACTAGTTGATGGGGTGAGGGTTGTGATCTGCAATCTCACCGCCGGATGCCACTAAATCCTACACCTTTAAAGTTTGACATCATGAGCTTCATTGATTTTTGTAAATATCTGCTTATTCTGAATTTGATGCAGCAACACGTTTCAAGCAAGTTGAGACAGGAGCAGCAAAAGACTGAGAAAGATGTGGAACGCTCCAAAAACACCTGTTTGGATCATTCCACAGGTGAACAGGTTGATTGGTAACAGGTGATAGTATCATGATTGGGTATGAAAGGGGCATCCTGGAAAGGCTCAGTCGTTCACGAGCGAGGATGGAGCGAGGTTCACCACTTTGTGAACACATGATTGTATACAGGATATTACTACAGCTCAGGAGCACACAATGGAATCGGGGCTGTAGATCATAGGAATGCACCAGTGACAAAAAACAGCAATAATCTATAGTTACAAACAACAAAGCTAAATTACAGAATATTAATACTATGAGAATGAGACAGTGAAATGTTCTGAATGTACCCGTTGGTCATTGTTAGAGTCATTAATTACCACACACACAAAAAGCCTGCTATGATACAGAACTTCAAGGTTGAGATGACTCATTGCTCTCCTCCGTCGACTGCAATAAAATAGAAAGTTCGTCTTCCATGTCAATACACACCAACAGTAGATACTCTGGGCATGGCCTTGTGCCTCCTTTGTGGCTTTCAGCAGGAAACATATTTGATTCCAGGGTTCTTCCTGTATAGTCTCGCTGCTGTTAAATCCTTGTGTCTGATGTCTCACAAACATCATTTTCACAGGGATAAAGGAGGCACCTTCAATTCAGGGTCCTTTGACATACTTGAATCTTGAAATGCGACGACGCTCTCTCTCTCTCTGCAGTATCCATATTTACAGGCTTGCTGCGTGCATCCTGGGTTTTTACAATTGAATACAACCCATTAATTATTCACCCCTCCCTGCTCCATCACAGCCTCCTTAGTCCTCTTTATCTCTCCCCTCAGTCTCTTTCGTCGAAATCTCCACAGCAGATAGTGGGAGAATGGAAAAAAAACCTCTCTTTGTAGTGAAGCTTAGCATAAACCAAGCTAACTTTGTGTAAGGCAGTCCTCTAAGTGAAGCGTGGGACCTGATAATTGTTCTTTTCATCTGTCTTGTTAATTCTTGGATCAAAGGAGATGAGGCAGAGCATGAATGGGACATTGATTGCTAACCACAGCTAAGAGTTGGACGGGTTAGCAGCCCCCAAACACTGCCATCTGTGCTTGCAGATCAAGGCAAAACATTTTTGTGAAAAGTGTCTCTGGCTCTGTTTCGTTTCCCACTTGTACATCAGAACAAAACTCTCACGATTGTGTTCAAAGATGCTAAAATACCGCTTCAGCGTGTGCAAGTTTCCAGGTCTTGCGTGTGCCTCTGCAGTCATCTTGCATAGTTGAATTAATTTTTTTTTGTTCCAGTAATTGTGCTTAAAAATTAATGCAGGTTTTGAGAGCCAGTCTAGTGCTAGCATTCATCATGTTCTGACAGCTTCCCCTGAAGATGAAGCATTCACCCTCAACGCCAGAGGAAAATAGGGAGGAGCCCAAATGAGAAACAGGGTCATTAACTTGAGGCACCTCGGCGGAAATAGGTGTCTGATTGAGCAATTGGGATTTTCAGAGAAGAAAGCTTTGGAAAAAAAGACTTTGATCCATAAAGGGATCATGTAAAAGATTTGTATGAATATCTTCGTAAAATATGGGACAGCTGGGTAGTGGGTGATGCTGTGGTGAAGATTAGTACTGGAGCATAATTTGTCTTCTAGTGATCCTGTACGCTGATCTTTCAGTTCTGGATGAGAAAAACAAAAGCTGTTCACTAAGCCCATCAGGTGCCGTCTGTGTGCTAATCTAAGGTGCATTTGGAATAGATTTATTGCACAGCAGCTTATTAGTCTAGCCTCACACTGAAGTCAACTTATTTAGGAGATTAACTGCTGAAGAGTGAAATGGTGACACTTGAAACTAGTACTACTTTCCGCCTTTTTCCATTTTGGAGGAGATGAGATTTGAAATGTAGAAAGGATTTCAGAATCACAGGCCCAACCTTGCTCTCAAACATTTATCCCATTTCATCTTTTTCTAAATTGTGTGGAAACTTTGTAGTCTGAGTGCCTTTTCAAGCAATAATTAAACTGTTCCTGTGAATGAAATTATCTGAATAAGACTTTTTTTTTTTTAACAAGGTCACCTTCATTTGTTCAATTTGTGTGATTTGTACCGTCATTACTACAAGTACAGTATGAACCTGAGGTGGAAAAAAGCTGAAAACAGTGGTGCAGTCACCAGCAAGACAAAAGAAAATCCAGTTTGCTTTTTCTACGGCTTCCCATTTTGTAGAACAGAGTTGTTATCCCTACCTGTCGTTCAGTCCTGTTGACTGAACCAGCTTCCAGGTCATGATTCCTCACTGGTATGACCAGTTGTGCTCAATACAGCCAAGCTAGAAGCACCACCTCCAAGGAAACTGCAAAAGAAGGAAAGGCGCTTTAACGCACATTGGTGCCTCTCTTTAAAGCTAACTGAGGGACAGGGACCTCAGTTAGCATGAGTGGGCAGACCACTGATGGAGGAAACAGTATTTTGGTACATTTGATCTGAGTTGTACGTTGATTCAATAATTTGTTTGCATGCAAGTTACAGTGATGTCATGCTAGATTTAGCAGCCTGGAGCTTCTTATGAATATGTCATTGAGCTTAAAAACAGACTAATGTTAGTCAGTTAGCGAAACTGATAGCCATGAAATGTATGCCTTTGTTGTTTTATAAGTAAGGGTTAGTTTATATTACAGTTGATAATCAGAGGAGGTTTGTGAAGGGTTTGTTTGAATATGTGATTTTCCCATTAGCTATCATTATTCCTGTCAATCATCACAAAGCAGCCTCCAGATTGAAATAAAAGTAAGAAAAAAGGAAAGAATACAGATTATGCTAGCAATATTTATTGAATCTAAACTCAATATTTTCAGGGACACTTCACTTGCAACTCTTTTTGAATTTGCGATGGTGCACATTTTAATGTGAAAGTATGCCTACAGTCATCTTTGGAAACTATTTGGAGACCAACGGTGAATAAATGAGTGAGCACATTTGGAAAAATCAGCCAGTAGCTGTGCTCTTTCATTTGGCCGAGGCATGTATTCATCAGAGGTCATGAGGTGTTGGTATGTTGGGTTTTAGTCTGCTTCTCCTTTCAGGCCTCAGTAGAACTGGCTGGCACCAAGCCAAGCATTAAAACGTTGGTATTATGATGTAATGACCCTTTCTTACTTTATAATTTCCTTGACCGCCTCCGGGAAGTGAACCAGGGTCTCAACAATGGTGTGCAGGTCAGACTTAACGAACTTCTAACTGTATCCCAATGTGGTTACAGTTCAGCACTCACTGTGTACCTGTTATGGAGGATCAAAAGATATACATCTGGGCCAATAACGTGCCTGTTATGGTACATGAGCGAAGTATTTTCAGTATGAAAGGGTGCTTCTCCTCTATTTTTGAGTGTGCAGGTCAGCTGAGCACAAATGCTCTTTTTTAGCTGCACCCTGCTGCATATTCTCACACTTGCACACAGTCACGGCTGGAGGCTGCACAGTACACTCAGTTTTATCTGCTGGTCACTCAGCAGCCCCTCTGGAGCTGCTTCCTTTGACTCTTCCCACGTCTGAAAATAAAACCTTGAAAAACAAACTTCTTTGCCAAACTGGGACACACCTAAAGTTATTGTTCTCATTTGACATTATATAATCTGTGTTTTAACTACTTTGAATCTAAATATACGAGCGCTTTGGTGTCTAACGGCAAAGCAGCCATTACAGTAACTTTTAGTGTTATCATCAAATGTTTCCTAGCATGCAGCGGGCAGATTGCCAGTCCTCTATTGACAAATACATTCAGACTGAAATTCAGTCCTCCAGGCAGTTTTGAGTTTCCAGTTCACCAAACCTGCGTGTCTTGGCAGACTTGACAAACCCGGGTAGTATATCAACAAAACCACTAGTCCAGAGTTTGCGGAAATTGAAGATATCCTGTGGAGTTTTGACCATTAGTAGCACTACGGAGCAGTGGGATGATGAGCCGGATCCGGTTTTGTTTGCATCTTGTGCTCACAGGGACACATTGTACACGTGCACAAGCAGGTGACGCACACTACTGCGGACTAGCATACAAGCTATATGACGTATTACACTCTCCGTCAGCTGGTGGCAGTAATGCATCACACAACATAAGAATACGCGTGTGAATGGTGATGAAGAAGAAGACTGATTGCTGGTGTAAACGTGGATGCAAACTATGCAGGATGGAAAGTCTTCAAAGCGTCAGCCTTGCGAATGGTTTAAGGGGAAGGAAATGCCTTTGCTCATTTGTTAGGCCTCATAAATACATCGAAGGGAAACACTCCACGGGGTGCCTTTAAAATATGGGTGGTTATACACAGAACGCATGTATGTTATATAGAAAAGGCACGAGTTCACATGTTGGATAAATGTACACTATTTGTAAAAGCTGCAGACCGCTCACACAGTGTATAAATGACTGTGGCTGCACTCTGGCTTTGTTTCTTAGTACACTGTACTGTATATGCACTGCATGTCTTGTTGCTAATAAAGGTCCTGTCAGGCTCTGTCTATGTTTGCCAGGGGGCTGCTTTGCTGTGCCAGTGCATAATTGTACAGGTCTCCCTTGTCAGCTCTCCAAAGCTCCCTGGGCTCGACATGAGGCATCACAGCGAGAGAACAAGGGTCACAACCAGTAGACATATCATTAATCACAGAATCTGGGGGTTTTAGCCTGGGATTATCCGTCCCTAGGGGGGCTGAGTCAGTTATGGAGTATCCTGTAGGTGCCGCAGCTAGAGGGAAATGTCAGTCTGGTGGTGCCTGATAGACTCTGCCCTGGTTGAGGCAATCTGCAGAGAGGATGAAAGGACTGGAACATTGATTTCAGTTCAAGAAGCAGGTGGGAGGAAGAGGGAATAGGAGCGAGCAAGAAAAGCCTTCAAACTAGCAGTCTGCTCCCAGTTGAGGGAAATGTAGTCAGATAAAGTGTGGCAATGCCCATGTGGTTGCAGAAAAAAACTCATCTCAAGATGATTCAGGTCACTTGCTGATCTCGTGATTACTTCTACCCCGACTTTCATCCAGTCACCTTACATTTTCAAATCATTGGAAGTATCAGTAAAGCACATAATAGCCCCAGTAAACCCTCCTCAGCGCTGAACTGTTTCTGAAGAATTAATCTTTCAGCCACATGTACTACAGCCTGCTCACAGTGTGCAGAAATGTTTTAAAGGTGTCAGCTCACTCTGAGGATGTGCGGCTTTATTTTCGCATGGATAATTCCAAGTGAAACAAAAACAGGTTCCGTGCTAGGGATTATTCAGGGAGAATTAAGGATTAAATTCAGAGCTACTTTCATTAACACCCTGTTGTTGTCTTAATGCGTCTTCTCAAGGTGCGTGCTAGTTTTTTACCCAAATTTTGTCAAGTTCACCTTTACCACTGCCAGCTTTAAATGGAAACAATGGGCCGGTAACGCGACACATTTAAATGTCTCTATCTGAAGGGTTTTGCTCCCTCTATCCTGTCTGGGGCGTTCTGGTTGGATTCAGTGAGTGTCAGGGACAAGAAGAGCAGGTGCCCAGCTTTCTGACCGCACCTCCTAAAGAGAGGGGGGTCAACTGCCCCCAAAGCTGTTGTCTTAACCTGTGTGATTAATGGTGCATTAACGAGATGGCAGGTCTTTGAGCACATCACGGCTCTCACATTGCCTCTGCATTATTAATGCCAGCACAAAGAGCCTGTTTAATGAGCCAGAACTCTCTCAGTGGATGTTGATTAGGCATGCAATGGGTGTAAAGGCTCGCCCTTCTGAATGTATCTACATTTCAAAGGATGAGATTTTTTTTTTTTCTTTTGACTGATATGTGTATATTTTTCATTTTCATCTTCATGAACCAAGGTTTGAGACCTGGGAGACAAGGTATGACATGTGATGAGGGTCCTGGGTCAGAGTAACCCATTAACTGCTGGATTCCACCAGGGTTTGACTGTGTCGCGCTCTGCGGTCATGCGGCCGCCGCAGCCATGCTAAGAAATGCTTAGGATTCCACCAGGAGCAGCACAGCATGATTCAGAGGCTGCTCTCTGCTTAAATACGCAAGTACATCGTAGTAGATGAATGGATCAACAGCAGGATTTCGACTAAGGGGCCCAGGTTCATCTCCCATCTGGAACCAAAAGCCTTAAACTTATGTGTTATTGTTCGACTTAGTTAATTTATTTTAGTATTTTCAGCATTCCAGTTAAAAGAGCATCATACGGGTGAAGAGCAACTGTAGGATTTTGTCATTGGTGACAATATATATTTTGTTTTGGCAAAAAGGGACATAATTAATAGCATTGATATATGAAATGTAATTATATATAATACATTTATAATATTGTGCTCTCTCTCTGTCAGCTATCCATTCACGCATAGGCTCACGGCTCTGAACACCACAAATCTGGAGTTTAAATAGTAACATGGCCACAAAACAGCACTACACTATGCACCAATTGCGTGACAGAGCAGAGTCGAATAGCTCAACATTCAGCATATCCCATGTTCACTCGGCAGTCACCTATGACCTATACGCTGGCAGCAGACACATTTTCCCCTTCAACCCACCACAGTCGAGGCAATGAAACAGGCATCAGCAACATTTACACTCACAGCACCGTCGAGCGGGACTTGCCTCCACAGCTAGCATCCAATCAGACAGACGCATAGAGGCCAGTCACAGCGCAGTAGCCAATCACAGCACAGTAGGACAGGACTAGGTGGAAGTGTTGTGGTGCCATGAGGAATAGTTTGGAAAATACATTCATTTCTCTTTCTTGCCAACAGTTCGGTGAGAAGATGAATAACATTGCAATATCTGTACTGTGAATATGAGTTTCAGAGGTGCTCGAAGGCTGTTTGCGAGCTTTGGATGGGGCCAGATGCTAAGTTAAGCTAGCATCTTCTGACACTGGCTTTATATTTAACAAACAGACCTGAATGTGGTATTGTTTTCTCATCTAACTCTGCAAGAAAGCTAATGAGTCTTCCTCCCAAATGTCAATTCAACAGAGAAACCAAAGAAGGAATGCAGCTGTTATAATCGCTCTGTGTTTACATTTGGTCCAGTGTGTGAATTCTGTGGATTCCTCTCTCATTAAAGCAACATTCAGTTCATTTCTTGACATTCATTATACTCCTTTTCAGCAGGGAAAGCGATATAATGAGAGAGAACAGGTCAAATTAAAATGACAATTTAGAGCGATGGTGTTTTCACCACGAGTTTGTTGACTGAACATGAGTGAGTCTATTAGACCAGAGAGGACCTGAAATCATCATCAGCTATCACCAGTTTTCGGATCATTTCTGTCTGGAAAAGTTTTCGAGCTTTAAAATCCCAGTGCATGGTGAGTTTTCCATCAAATTAGCTTCTGCTTTTTTTCCTTCATGACATCTGTTGAAAAAAACTTCCTCATTAATTCATAAATAAGATTTTTAGAGAAGTGCATGAGCTCTTTTCCCAGGGACTGATGGGAACTTAAGACTGCTGTGCATGGCACTAGATAGATCTTCCTGATATGTTACAAAACTAATAGAGTGTGTGTGTATGCGTGTGTGTGTGTGTGTGTGTGTAGAGTTTGTATGTGCATGCTCCTGCATTTATAGCTTTTACTCACATGCTGCAATTTCCGAATCTGCAGCAGTCCATTTTCCACTGATTAAAACAAGATGCACGTTTTTCATCTGCTGTCACAGAGTCTTTATATGATGCCGTGTCTGTGGTCATGTGCACGGCCTACAGCAAAGTGGTTATTTTATCACAGTTTTCGGACGGCGCAGGGCAATTTAAACAGCTGGGTTATCTTTGCTTCTGTTCGGTTAGTAAAACATGATCACAGCAAGGCCAAATTATGTCCGCTGTCGCATTATCTCTGCAGCTCTGACAGGAAAGGCGTAGGAGGGTGAACCGCAGGCATGGTAATCACTGTCATTGGCCAGCATATCTATTTCAGGGGGCAGGATTCAGGTCTCCACTTGCCTTTCACAAGGAAACTTAAAGACGTATGCTTGTTAATGAGTGTGCCTGCATGATTGCTTATTTAATTACACTAATTCACGTACACAACCAGAGCCGTTTCCCAGTCTAAACTATAATTTCTAAAATCCAAAATCTCCAGACTCCTTGCAAATTATTCCCTCACTTCTGCAAATGATGTGATTAGCATTATTATATTAGCTTCTTTTTTTTTTTTGCCCATGCAACATAATTTCGCAGCATCTGTGCAGCGATGCATCAGCTTTGAATGCTGAACAATAACCAGTTTCTCGGGGGAACGTTCCAGCACAATTCGACAAATGAATTCATAAAGCAACAATTACCTTGACCAGCTGTTATTATCCTTTCAAACAGCAGCAATGTTGCGACAAAGGTAGCAATTAAGAGACGCTCTCCTTAAAGACTGGGCTACATTTCTGAGCAGCTCTAATTACTGTGGAGAATAAACCTGTGCTATCTGCGGTGCTCCCATTAAAGGTCCGTGATGTTGTAACTGCTGTGAGGGCCAGAAAGGTGTCCACATTGCAGTAATCACTTTAATTTCCTTACATAATCAGCATAATCAGAGCCCTCGTTAGTTTTCGTGCAAGACCGTACAGTAAAGCTCCTTGATGAATCCAGGATCAGTTGCATTAAAAATTTAAATGCATAGACAACAACCTGTGTGTGCGTTCTGTAAAAGTGTCCCTCCCTGCATTGTTCTCTGGCACTTTATTAATGGTCTCCTGATGGTGCTGAAAGTCTGAGACAAGACCGGCGCGATGACAAAAGAGAAAACGCTCCGAGCATCGTTGTTCATCTCTTTGAAGTGAGGTTGCTTGGTAATTCTCAGCTCTTAATGGTTTCTCTTGTCCTTAAGCATATGGGTTATTTTTTCCACTTTCCGCTGGACACTGGAATCTCACCATCAGTCTCAGTGACCGCGACAGATGGATCAACCATCCTGTGGCAGACACAAACAAACACAAACATTAACTGCTCGCCCAGTCAACCAGCACACCTGATAGAGCAGCTGTACAGAACTGTGAGTGTACATATGTCAGTATGTGTATACGTTCCCTCTCTAATGTATATATATATATCGCAGTCCACAATCAAATGCAAAAACAGTGCAGAGGCATTTGTAACAATCCACATCCTCATGATATCTTACATGAATTATAGCCGCAAGTTCCAATTATTCCTTTCACTGACGCAGAATCTGCAAGAGTAAGCGGTATGCTACCCATGTCTTCCCTCTTCTTAAGAGCTTTTTGGGAAATAAATGATGTGGGAACACAGCCTGTCACACCATGAACAGGATAATGTGATCCTACCTCTGCCTTCTATTACCCAGGGATGGGAGGACAACCTGAACAAGTGACCTCAGACAGCTGCAACAAACAAAGTTAGCTTTGTGTGAGCTGAAATGACCGGAGTTCACGGACAAGTTGTGCTGTTACATTATTAATGGAGTGACAGGTTGTGTTCTGATTTGACGAATTTGAAGATTTTTTTTAATGTTTTTGCTAAAAGATGTTGTTTTCCTCACTACCTGCGTCAGTTTTGTCCTTCTGAATTGTATTTCCGTGTGTCCATGTATTAGTCTTCTGGTTTGCATGAGTTCATCTTTACACCCCCAGCATATACGCATCTAGCTGGTCAAAGGCTTTACCATAATGTAATGCCTTCATGGTACGATACAGCATTTGGGATTAAAGTTTGCACCAAATGGCATATATTATATCCCACCTTCAGGGTTGTCATATTGACTGGAAATGTGTGTGTGTGCCTGTCTCTGAAGCAACCCCGGCAGTTTTAGCAGTAGTTGCTTGACATGCAGTCCGTTCAGCGAAATGAACCTTGGCTATTTAATCAACACTGGTGGTGATTCTATAACGACTACCAAGGTTTCACATCAAGACACAAGCACATGTATAACATCAGGACTAACAAAGTGAGAACGGTAAATGAGATGAACAAATATTGGTAAATTATCCATATGGGAACGGCATCTCGCCCACGCTTCTATTTTCACAAAATGCATGATTTCCACGCCCGCTTAATGCCCCATGGGTTTGGAAATGTGATTTAAATCACTGAACATACATTCAGCATCTGCTCCCTCTCCGCAGAGACCACAAGCCCTCTCTGAAACTTTAATGTTTCGTCAGATCCTATGTGCCTTAGCATATACTGGGAGAAACCACATGCACACAGGGAAACTACAGAGAACGGATGCATCCTCGAGAGGCTCAGTCAGTTCCTACATGGGCTCAGGAACACTTCGTAAACGCTGTCAGTTTGCTGGCAAATGACTGATTCTGTTTTTATTTACATTTTACACATCGTCCCAGCTTTTTTGGAATTTGGTTCCTATAACACGGAGAGTAATATTGACATGGATTTCTGAGTATTAGCATTTGACAGCAGACGTGAGAAAAGCATGGAGCTAACGTTCTCACAGTGACATTTCCCTGTGGACCTGTCAGATGAACTCTCATAACCCCTGTAGCTTTTCTCATCTCCAAGAGTGCTGCTGGAGTGAGGGTCAGGTCGCGTCTTCCTTATCTGTCACAGAGACACAAAAGGATGGAAATTGCCAAACAAGAAAAGCATTCTCTGGGTATTTGTGGTGCGTTGTTACAGATCTACTGTGCTGTTTTGCTAGACGACTTCCAAATGACTTATGTTAGAGGCACAGAAAAATGCTGCTTTCTATGCACATAACAACCACAAAAACATCATTTGATCAAGTTACTCTTTCAAGAGCTTCTCTGTTGTCATCCAAGTGAAAACACAGGACGTATTTTTTTGAGTTTTAACAAGTTTCAGTGAGGCGAGAAGCTTTGACCCAGAAAATGAAATATCCCCACCCCTGTGAAAGCACTGTCTTTGGGTGACATCACAGTTTCCAACAGGGGTGTCAAATCATGTGCTCTGGAAGGCCAAGAGCATGCTGCTTTCATTTTAACCATCAGTGCACCACAGGCTGTGTGCACAAAGCTTTCAAGTACCAATGGTGAAATCCTGCACAAAAATCACAGCACAATAAGGTTAAATCCTCGGAAATATGAAGGTATTATGTAATAGTATGGTTCAGAGTGAGCAGGAGGACATTCATTGATCTGGGGTGAGAAGAGGCTGCAGGACCGACAGAAAAGTGCGTCAACCACTGAGAGCATAAACGTTCCACAGATTAGATTGTACGTGGGTGATATTTGTGGTTAATCTTCATCCCATTAGAGACGAGTTTGTATTTCTCACTCAGTAAATCAATGCTATTACACCATTAACAGTGTTCCACCGCTTCAATTAATTTCATTACCGTAGGATGTGCGCACCTTGTGAGCCAATGAAGCAGCATCAACTGATGCGACAGACGCTTCCCGCGTCTGCGTCATCAGGCGGTGAACAACAGCGAACGTGTTTCTGCAGACTTGCCGCTGCACTGTGAGAAATCATGCAACCCTCAAAGGTGAGTCATTTTCACCAACATGATACTGAGAGAAGTGTAATGATATATCAATCATATCCACACAAGCAAAGGCTGCGAGTATCATCTTGGGTGCATTTTGTAGAAAGACAGACTAAATGACAGCACAAAACATTCTTGATGAACTAATTAAAGCATTTATTGCACATTTTTTAATGCACTTCTGTTCGTACTTGGCCTCATATATGCATCTTTGTAAGGCTCAGCCCTACTTCAGTCCAAATGTTTGCTAACTGTCAAAAACACCTGAAGAAGAGAAGCTTGTGCACTTAAGCCATTTTACAACATTTACAGTTGGACTAGCTTGCACCGTAAACGGAAACACTTGGATGAATTGCATTTGTGGACTCCAAGCGAGACAAAAGATTTGTCGTCACGATGGCTCTGAGTCATGCCGCTCCGTCACCCACTCCCTCATTCACACGTTCAACTGATCAGGGATCAGATAAATGGTTCAACAGCTTGTTGCACTTTTCATGTGATCAAATGTGCTGAAAGCACCAGAGCCGCTTTTCGCCATCACTTTAATGAGTCAGACAGGAACTAAGGCTAATTTCAGGTTGATTTCAGGCTCACTCCAGCTGTCATTATTACATGGGACAGACCCTGTGAGGGGCTGTTTCCACGGATCACTTGCTGACGTAGTTAAACTTGGGAGGAGTAATGGACTGTTTTACATCGACCTTCTGATGAGTGGATGATCAGCTCTGCCTCGTGAGCCACGTAAACATTACGTATCCATCTTGAAGAGCTGTATGCGCGTAAGCCTTTTTAAAATCTGGCTCGAATGCCACATCCAGAGGTGCTTCTTCAAATGCCTCTTGAATGCATTTACACTTAGCTTGTTTGATATCCAATAGCTATCCAATCAGCCCAAAACACACGCAGTGAAGTGTAAATAAGGTCTTTGATGAGAAGTGTCTCCAGTTTATTATTGTTCATTGTAATTTAGTGCCTCCCTCACGCACCTGAAGATGATTGCTTATTCTCTGTAAGAGGAGGAGGACACTCTGGTCTTCTGATTAAGGCTTGTTTGCGTCGCACATCGGCATAATGGCTGAAACATGCCTCCAGAAGCAAACATGGGCACTTGGAGACGTTCTTGTGGCTGTTTCTTTTATGCATTTCCAGATTTTCAGTGTAATGTTTTATCTTTTCCTTTTGAACCTGCCGAACAACACGATCGCATAATTAGTTCGCTTGCTGGCTCGGGTCCGCGTGACATGGTGATGAGATTCGGGCGAGGACGTTTAGAGGCGTCTGTAAAGTGAACCCAACTTCCAGCCGAGGAAATAAAACAACAAACCAAGGTCACAGCGTTGAGATTTGTGTGTTTTCTGAGCGCCGCCGCCCCCTTTCTGAAGTTAGAGACAAATAAACCTCCTCACTGAGATGAAAGTTCCTCCTTTTATTGCTCAGAGTCACTCTGAGAACTTTACTAAATCACCTCTCAGCTGGAACTGCTCGCTGTAAATTTTTATGCTCAAGAGCTTTCTGAGAGCGTTTTCTGAATGTTCGCGAATACAACCTCAAACGATTTGACTAATTACCTCCTGCTCCCTCCTCATCTCTTCATCCTCTCAGTGAAATCAGCAGGTATAATCTGGAAACTCTGCCCTTCGTGCCACATGATTTGACATGCCTGGATTACACTCTTTGTTATCCCGCTTCTAGTTGCGGGAATTTTCATGCACTCAAATACCAAACTGTTCAAAGTAGTGGAAGGAGGATCCCTGGGGAACTGCGTTGGAGGAGTCGGCAACACCGCTGCTTTGCATTTTGAACGTCACGCTATGCATTCTCATGGCATGCCGTGTCTGAAAGTGTGCACTACTGAGGGGCTCTGTCGCTTTAATATTTGATATTTCCTATGGGGTCCACTGTGTGACGATCAAAGATGGAGACAACCTTGAAATGCCTCCCCCAATTTACACATCGAAGGTATCAATGAGAGAAAGTAGGCTAAAATGGAGGGGGGCACAAAAAGACTGAGACTGAGGGAGAGGAGGTGCAGGAAGTGGGGGAAGAGAGTGAGTGGTAGTAATGGGAGGAGGATTCACACCCCCAGACCCCATACTGACAGCTAATTAAAGCTGTTCGGCCTTTATTTATCACTTTTGAGTTCTATTATAAGAGGCTAAGCAGAATGTTGTGTTTTCACTTCAGACACACTTTGAAAGGCTTGTCTGTCATCCTTCCTTATTAAAACAAAAATGCACTTCCAGGACATGCTTTATTTCCTCACGCCATTAACTCACCGCTCCAATTTGGAGTTTCTTTTACCTTTTTAAATGAGGGTTAATTTGCACATATTGACAGAATTTCAGCTGTGGTGTTTTCAGCCTGTGTAACTCCATTAAAGCTCAGAAGCTCCAAGTCGCTGCAGCGTTTTGAAATAAGTGCAAAAGATCGCAGGTTTTCTGACCCTTTTTTAAAATCACTTTTAAGACATTGCATAACAATGCGTTTACAGTGTCTGTGAAAGTGATAGTTTTGTCATTTAGACATGCTCTTGGTGTCTTTTAGATAATTTTCCTGATGGCTTTATTCAGACGTGATAGTCTTTTTTGTTCTCGTTGAGCTGTATGTCTTTTTCCCTGTGCAGGTACATGGAGTGTCATGTTTAAGCCACAGTCCAGGTCCTTATGTGTGCTTATATATTCTGATTCTGTTTCTGATCAGACATCTATGGAAACACATGCTCACACGAGAGGGGAGAACAGCGGGGAGTCGAAAAGTATGATGATGTGAGGAGAAAAAGAGTGTTTTCAGTTCTCCCGCAGATTGCATCACTGATGGATTTTAAATATTTTGCCTTTGAAGCCTTAATTAACACTCACGCACCTCACACAATGAATCCCTGTAACAGATTTTCCTCATCAATTTCATCATTTATGCAAGAATTCTGTCATACCAGTCTGCTGCTGGACTTTGTAAGTTGGGACATGATTCATATTTGCTGACATGCTGTATGCGAACCGTTACGCTGGATATTCATTTATTCATCCATGCAGTTGGCGTGAATGAAAATTGAAAATGTAAGGCGGGAGACAGCTGGTCTGATAATTACTGAAGTTGCATGAGGGTTTTTCTGTAACCTCTTTTGCTCCGCTTGCACCACGAGGGAAAAATCATTTTCATAGACTGATCTGACATGAGAAGAATCTAACTAACAACATAAAACTGGCTTATTCACAGTTTTTCATGACTTATTAAACCAATTTGATTTTCTTTGATCATGTGAGACGATGCTTGAGTGAGAAACGTATGAAAGTGATCTTCAGGTGAAGAGGCATGTATTTAATTTCTCTCTGTGCATTTAACCTTGTGCCGCCGCTGCAGCCTTCACGTTAATCCGACAGCATTCAGGTCAGATTTGTGCCATGTTGTAAGTGTTACGGCAATGCTACTATAAGTAGTGATTTGTTTTCAGGTGAAAGTGGCTCAGGTGCTTAGTCAGACACACTTTGATAATGAGGTGCATGTCAGACAGGGGCATTCATTGAGACCAAGTACTCTAAAAGACAGAAATGAATGTCAAATACCCAGCGAGGAGTCCTGCGTTTTCCTCTGGAGCAGCTTCAGCCCTCTGAATGCTGCTGTGCCTCTTCAGAGCTGTGTGTCATGGGATGTTAAACTGTGCCTCAAGAAAGAAAGCCTCCAGCTGCTGAAGGACTCTGCACTCTAGAACATCTCATAAAGGTTTCATGAAGGTTTCACGAGTTCGTGGAAGCTGTCGGTGAAGACACTGCTGATTTTTCTCCATCGTTAGTGGCGACATTATCATCTTAGATTCATAGAATTTAACAAGGGAGGAGTGTGTCCGACACTAATCCCACTTGTTGTGAAAAAGATGATGATCCCAGGCAGTCAGTCTGACTAAATGGCTGCCCGCATCATCACGGATATGCCACCATTTTTAGCATTCTGTAGTTCAGTCATTGCAGTGTTTTCCCACTGTTAAATGATCTAAATATTGCTCTTCATACCTGATATCCACCCAGCAGTTTCCAAATGGCTGTCATTCCATTGAAGCCAAATCCGTGCGGCTCATAATGTGTTTATACTGTAACAGAGCTGCAGTTTAAATTCTTTAGGCCACAGCTTTATAGGCTTCATAAACTTTACTGCTGATTCAGTGACATTTAACTGAAGCAAACCACTCCTTCTTGGTGGCACAGTCTTTTCCGTGTTTGCTGTTGTTACACTCTTATACAATTCTCAGTGTATGTAAACTCAGCACGCCGTGCCTTGTCCTCCAGCAGGGGGCATTCTTAAACGCACCGTCCCTGCCCTGTTTCCCCGTCAGCTGAGGCCGTCATTCCTGCTCTATGTCCAACCTCACGATAAAGAGACGAGCCGTGCTGAATGCATAATCATGACACCAAGCAGTCCAAGAGTAATAGGAAGCAAAACTGTGGAAAGGCTGGTCCTCACAGTGACGGTAGCCAATGAACACAACACCTTTAATTCTTCACTTTAAAATTAAAATTTGTGCTAAACACGTTCGTTTTCTCCAACTGGATATTTGGAAGCAGTGGAAGTGCTGAGCTGCTATTTGTAATAAAAACCATGTTGTTTTTTTAATGCTGTTTCATGCTTTGATAATTCGTATAAAGCAGTGACTGCCAGGCTTACTTTTTAAAACTGACACACACACAGTATCTCTGTAGCTGTCAATGACGCTCCGATTAATTTACTTCAAAGATTTTTCAACTCGTGTTTGAGTTATTTTTCCCCTCACTTTCTATTACATTGAAAACGCAGAGCCATTAAATGCTTTATTCCCAGATCACTATTAATACAGTTTAGCTATGTCATCATTGATTATTGACTCTGTAACTGTTCCCCTCTCGTGTTTAATACGCTGGCGTTCAGTAAGAACGAGTGACGAACGCTGGATACCCTGAGCTGAAACCTCTAGAACTATTATTGTATTATATTGGAGCCATGTTTGAAACATCCATTTGTGTCTATGAAATAACGATTGAGAAAGGTTAGATGTGCTAATCTATGCAGTCCTGGCTTCACGCTCACTGAGACTAACTAAACGTTGAAATGAGTGACAGCTACAGTATTTTCAGACTCCTTTCTTGCTTACTTGTTTCACGGTTACACAGCGAATAAATGAATATATCAGCACTAGATATAAATGGAGCAAACAGATAACAGGGGAATAAGAGAGACGGAGCGAGAGGGGGAGAGAGAGGCAGGGGATGGATCCACTTCGTCTTTCTCTTGACTTTTAACCAGCACGGCAAATAGCTCTGTCTCTGTGGCACCTCTGAAAAGCCAGACTCAATCCATTAAACTGGCAGTTCGATGAACTCTGTACAGGCCTCAGAGCTTCAAAGCAGAAGATATATCCTGATGCTCCCTGGAGGCGCTGATCCCACTCCTGAAGTGCAGAGCTGCTCCTTATCCAACAAGACTTTAAGCAAGCTGAAGATGCTGGATGTCCCAAATAGAGACGATACAAGGCCCTCGATCAATCAGCGCAGAGTGTTAAACAGTGAGGACCGAACAAAGCACGACTCCACATGGCTTAATCTTTTCGTTGGTGTCAGATCGCTCAACTTTAATTTGCAACACATTTTGGTGCAAAGAGCACCGTCGAACGAGAGAGAGTCTCTTCTTTTAAATGCACCATCAGGATTCTGCCTCAAACCGAACATGACGTGATACCTCGAAGTGCGCTTGTGGTTGAGGGTTTAACTGCGTTGCCGTTTTTAATCAGTGTAGACGTCCGAGTGGAGACAGGCGACAGAGGAGCTCGGGCTCGCATTGCCCTGTCAGCGCACCCAGCCAACCAATCAAGATGACAAGTGTCACTGTGCCGTGCTCATATGTTTCCCCCCCCAAAAAAAACAGCCTGACCGCCTGCAGGAATATTGAACCTCTGCTGTTTCTGCAGGCTCTTTGCTGTAAAGGTCAGTTAAGATGCAGAACAAACAAGCGCTCTGTATCAGGCCTTAAGTGTGTCTTAGACCGGCAGTGTGCTACTGTAGCTCTTTACCCCAAATAAAACTCCCACAACTACAGCATCTCTTGCTTTTGTCAGGATGCTGTGGATGCTCTTGATCATTCAATCTCATATAAAGCTTTTGGGATTTAGAGAGCAGGCATTTACACCCTCTGCCTCCTCCTTATAACCCTGGGTTCTCTTTCTTGGCACTTACTCAGAGAAGAGAGCAGGGTCCCTTGTGTCAGCACAACCCCTGGCGACAAGCCTCATTACATAACCTCTGGCAGAAGCTGAAATATGCAGCAAATCTACAATAGCAAAAAGAAGCAGATAACGGCGGAATAGAGATAGCCTTTGATATGCCAGGCGTGACGTATAATATTCAGAAATCTCACCATGCAGTGAGATATATTTTAGCACTGCTGGAGATGCAACATAGTTGTATCATTCATGCTGTATCCCATCAGCAAATGAAAATGAGCCTTCTGGCTAAATTTGGCACACTCACATCACATTGGTGTTAACCTTTAAATGGGCAAGAACGCAGAAATGATGAAGAGTCATCGCTGTTCTGCAAATTGTCACTCAAATAATCTGAATTCAACCCAAAGATTTTTTTTTTTTTTTTTTTTTCGCAGAAATATGTGAATGAAACTGTAAATTATTTAGATCCCCAACAGACAATTTTGGATGAAGAGCCAATAACAATTAGTCCCAGTTACTCCTCATTCTGGTCACATTTTTACATTTGTCTGTTAAATTAAAATATGACTTTCAGTCTTCGTTTCTCATTTCATGTCCACCAGCATTTGCTGCCTCTTTAGCGTATAGATTTGAATCTAAGAAGTGTTGAAACAGCCTTTTAACTTTCTGGAAGATTGATCTCAAACCTTTATTTAAACATTCATTTTGTCGATCAGTTAAATCCTGTTGTAGTTAAACAGTTCGGGAGGCCTGGATTCGTGGAAACGCTCCAAGTTAATTCAACGTCTCAGTGGCAGTGGGAGGTGAGGAAAGCACTCCTGAGCGTTTTCTCCGGTGACAATATCGAGCCTCACATTTACACATAATGGAGGTCCGTCCAGTGAGGCACATCCTGCATCAACCTTCCTCTGAACTGCGTACAGATACAGATTTCTCCTCCAAATAGTTTTCATTTGTTTTCCCAACCATGTGTCTTTCCTAGCCGTATTCCTACACCTATAAATCCAGTTTTGTGCTCCATCCTTTGCCTCATTAGTAGAGTCATTAGCCGTTCTTGTGATGATGCCACTGCAGATAATGTCCTCACTTTGGCGCACCGCATTAAGTTCATCCTCTCTATCTCCATCTCTTGGTCCGTCCTCTGAATCTGATCCGCCTCTGGGAATAAAAAAAAAAAACTAGCTGAGCCTCTCTCTTCCCTTAGTAACGACAACATTCGCAGAAGATTCAGACGTTGATCACCTTACAATTAATTATTTGTAGTTAAATTTTGAATAAAGCTTAATGTTCAGTGTAATTTAGGGCTGCACCTAATGACTATTTCATTATTGATTCTCTCTGGTGATTATTTTTTTCAAATCATTAAGTCTGTAAAATGTGAAAAAGTAATGAAAAATCTGTTCCATCACAGTTTCCTGGAGCCCAAGGCAACGTAATTAAATGTGTTGTTTTGTCCGACCAACAGTCCAAAACCTGAAGATGTTCAGTTTGTAATGAGAGAAAACAGAGGAAAACAAGAGCTCATTCTCACACTTGAAAAGCTGGAAGCTGAAGGTTTTTGGTGTTTTCGCTTGTGAAATCACTGATATGGTTCATCAGTTATTAAAATAGTTGCTTTTTTTTTTTTAATCCATCATCCAACCAGTGATGGTTTCAGCTCTCGTCAATATCAACATTTCAACTTCGGCCTCTTGAGATTTCCTGGCTGTAAATGACTCATAATTATGTCTTTGTACTTACTGTAACCCCACTTGGGCAGCGTATAGAGCGAGGAAACAGACGTTTCAACTAACACTTAACAAAAATGTAAAACATGTTCGTCAGGAGTGGTGAAATATGTTGAATTTAAAAAACTACATATGGTAACTATGTACAGTATAATGGCACCAAGTCACTACAAAAGTGACACAAGTTGGAGAAGCCTTTTGTGATAAACTGCCTCAAATGATGTCACTTGAGTCAGCATCGGTTGGGTCTGAAGACAAGAAGTTTGAAAGTGAAACAGATCTGGAGTTAGAGAGAGACTTCAGTCAGGCCTGCTTCTCCTCTTAGCTTTAGGCTAGCAGCGTGAGGCTACATTAGCCGCTACTAGCATAATACACCATAATTTCCCAATTAACTGTCAGCAGTCGAGATGCATTGTGGGTATGAAGAAGAGGAATGTGTGGAATAAAAAAGATGATATCTGCTGCGATACTTTTTGTTTTTGTCCATCGTGAGTCCAGCAGTGTTAAAGTGTTGCCGATTGATTTAGCGTGCAATGCTAAATCAATCTTTGGCATACAGTGACGCAGGTCAAGAGGCAGCAAACAGAGACCACCTGAGCTTCAGGTCATGATTTGAACACTTAGCACCCTTTTCATTTGAGAGCAAGATGAAAATATCAGCTCCTTGTTTGCTAATTAGTACAGCTTCCTTAGAGGATCAGCGCTATTAAATCAAGTTAATTATCAGCCAGTGCCCCATGAAGGAGAAAAAGGACAAAAGAGCAAGACGGCACAGCCGGTAACCTTGGAAATGGATGCTCTAACCAAGTGTGCATCAACAGGCGGGTAAACTGTTTCAGCAGAGCCACGAGACTGTGAACTGATAGACAAACACCCACAGACAATGTTTTTTACTTGTGTTTTTTTTCCCTCAGTGGGATGCATGCATGTTGGCCCTGAACTCACCATCCAATCTGCACAGTGGAAAGCACTACAATAAGTTAGAGCCATATCTTGAGTAAATGAAGTCTTATGAGGAAGGTCGGGCAAAAATAATGGGCCTTTCTCTTTTCAGAAAGTCATTTTTTGTCTGTAGAGAAGCTTTTTAGCTGCAGCAGGTGAATAATAGGAAAAAAAACACTGCTCATAGTGCAGCCTGTCATAATGGCATCGCACTAATTCCAAAGCTGTATACCGGCATCTGCAAAGCACTGAAATGAACAGAGGAAAGAATTTTTATGGGCACGGTTGATTAGCTCGTTCGTAATAGTAATGTGACACGGTCAAGAGAGTGAGTCAGGAAGCAGATAAGAGAAAATGTGCCGATTTTCCCTCAGATGGATCATAACCTTTAAATTGAGTTTAAGGGCTTTACATGAAAACATCCTCAGATATTCTGAACTCTTCAGTTCCATTATAACTGTAATTTATTTTCTAACAGTGTTGGCGAGTTATGCATACGGTCCTCCCGGGCTTCTCGCTGCCGCTGTTATCTTTCAAAGAACAGCAAGTGCTATTACCCCTGCAGATGAGACAAAAAAAAATAATAATGACCCAAATCTGGGAAAGACCTTTGATAGTCACGAACAAAGCGAGGAAAGGAGAGGAAGGCAAAGGCAGCCATCCTTTCCTTTCTTCAGCCAGGAACTCTCAGAGGAAGTGTCAATCTGTCAGAGGCTGGATATAATCTTCCACACTGAGACTCATGGGGCGATCATGGTGCCCTGTCACCGGTAGTCCTTGTCGTTGATTAAGGCTTTTCATCCTCCATCGGGCATAGCTGTGGGCCGCCTGCACTTTGTCTTGTGACATGCGTAATTTCCTCCTCACAGTGTCCCCATCTTGATAGCGAGCTAATAGAAACTCTCTGCAGATCCGCTCCTAATGAAGACAGATCCTCAGATGGCCAAGCAGTCTCATTTATATTAGCAGTCTATCAACTTGTTTTAAGCAGATTAGGCATGTTCCGTGCGACAAGCAGAAGGGGACGGGGGCGCGAGTGTATAAAAATAATTTACAAAGGGATTTTAGAGAGAATTATTTTAGTTTAAGCCATTTCATGGCGCCACTGAAAGTACGCTTGATCTCTAGACAATGAGGAGATGAGAGGACTGTCAGCGGAGATTGAAAATGTGATCAGATTGTTGTAGATATTCGCTGAGGGTTGTCTGACTGAGCAGATTGGTTGAGGGTGGCTGGTAGTTTAATGATTATTTTTATTATCGATGGATCTGTTATTTTCTCGCTTTATCTATGAAATGTAGGAAAATGGTTTGAAATTCTTATTATATTATTATAGCTGAAAGTCAGACATTGAAATGTCTTCTTTTGTCAGTCCAACAGTCCAAAATCCAAAGATATACAGTTTATAATGGTGTAAAGTTACTTTGGACTTTTATTATCAAAATATTTTCTGGTGAATTTTTGTGTTAATTGTTTTAGCCGGAGTGAGCGTTCATAGAGGTAAGTACGAAACGAGGAGGGTACTTACAATTAGATGCGGCCTGTAATTATGCATCGTTCCAAAATCAAACCAAAATGCAAAATTGACCTTTTCACTGCTTTCATTTGTTTCATTTTGACCAATGTGAGAGTCGGTGTGCTGCAAAATCCTTCTCTGCAGACTGTTGACAAAAAGTGAATAAAAAAGAAATCAAGCGTTTTATCAGCAGGTCGGAGGGATGGCAGAGTGTAGGTGGTTCTGAGACAAAATATGAAGAGAAAATCCTACACGAGTCACCTTTCGGTTTGCCGTGCCGTCCTTTGAGGTTGTATGTTTTCATTACCCTGAACCAGACTGACATTAGCCTCTAATGATCCTGTGCATCCCACTCAATAAGCTTGAGGGAGCAGACAACTCTCCCTGGCAGAGCCTCTGGTTGATGGGGTCTGTTAACCAATATTATCATTAATAATTCAGCTCATCCCTTTCAAAGGTAAATATTTGGATACAATAATTGCAGTATGTATTCACTGGTAATGTTTTTGATGGTATTATGTTCCTGAAGGCCTCGTGCAGACCACTAGTGTGCTGTTATGTAGGAAGCTGGATCACGTGATGTTAATGTTGCCAGTGGGTATTTGTTTCCCAAAGATTAAAGTGATCGTGACTAGAAAACATTCAGAATAATTCTTAAAGAGTGAATAGCTTTATGTATTTTACAAGATTTCTATCAGGGCTGCAACGAACAGTTATTGGCATTATCAGTTCATCTGCCAGTTACTTTCATGATCCATCGATTAATTGTCAAACAAATAGTGAAATAAATGATCATCACAATTAGATATAAAACAGTGAAAAGCAGCAAATCATCACATTTGAGGGACGGAAACCTACATTTAGTATTTCTGCTTGAAAAATGACTGAAAGCCGTGAATTGATTAATTTTGTGCTGATCAGCTATGAAGAAGACAGCTGAGGCTCATTTCACATCTCGTTTTTAATCTTACACGACTTCAACAATTGCGGAATAATCAAAGCGTCTAAAATGTAAATGACTGTTGAATACTTAATAAAACATAAGGCCACTATCTGCCGTTAGAAGTGCTTTAATCCTCCCTGGATGGCTGTCAGAGTGTGCCGAACGGTGTGCAGTGGGATATTTGACTGTTCTTTGAAAAGGAAACCTCCAGCTATTTGCCATAAATGTTCAATGATCTGTGATTGGGGAGGATGTGGAAAGTGTTTGACTTCATTCAGGCGGTCATGAAGACGCTCTTTAATTTGTTTAGCTGGGTGTACAGCACCTGGATGTTGGCCTTATGATCTTTGAATGCTGGTAGGTTGTGAGGTAAACACGATGCTGTATGATGGCCTCTGATGAGACGTCTTCCCATATCACCACTGACATACCAAACACATATTAAACCACCGATAAGAGACAGATCTCATTCTTCAGCCTCTTCAAAATGAAAACCTTTAGATTAAAGGCCATCAGAAATAAGCAGCTTTACACATTCCAGTTACTCACTGTCTACTTTCAGAGTGAAATGTGATAATATGACAACAATATTTGGGTTTGCTTTCATGTAACCAGTGATGGAAGAAGTACTTCGATCCTTTGGTTAAGTGAAAGTATCAATATAATAATGTACAAATACTCCATCGCAAGTTGGAGAAAATGTACTTTAAATATCAAATGTAAAAGTTCCTCATCTGCAGAAAAACTGACCCTTTGACTGATATATTGACATATGTTACATAATTAGATTTTATTAATTTGATTACTTTATTCTGACACATCGATGTCCACCTATAGTCCAGCAGTGTCCAACCTATGGAAGATTAATCTGAGGGGTCGTGAGATGATTAATACGCTACGAAAGTAGGAAAAATAAAGTTCTGCTCCACAAATTTGTATTTGTTTTGAGGCTTTTCTCTAATCTTTGCTTC
The DNA here is from genome assembly GCF_051107435.1 of Chaetodon auriga. NCBI lineage: Eukaryota > Metazoa > Chordata > Actinopteri > Chaetodontiformes > Chaetodontidae > Chaetodon > Chaetodon auriga. The sequence goes on from NC_135083.1 coordinate 7,195,384, forward strand.
TTGTGAAATATTTGATCATTTAGCCTCTTTTGGCCTGCAACAGTTATTTAAATAAAACCATCAGTGAAGCGTAGAGGTTACATGGCTCTTGGTGGAACTGCTGTCGACCTGCTGTAGACGTCCAAAATGTGACAAGTGGCCGCAACCAGACACTGTTTTTGTAAGGAGGCTCAAGCCAAAAAGGTCAGAAGCTTCTGATTTAAATGAAATCTTAATAGGAGTACAAGTAAGAAGTACATAAAATGAGGTGGTTGCCAAAGCATCTATACTGTGTATGGGGATTCAGCCTCATTAAAACAGTTTAATATTTATTAAATCCTATGTTGGGGCTCACAAATTCTTATTTTTTGGTTCCCCAAGTTGTCACTCTGGGTGATCCAAGTAGCAGGAAAGTTGTAATTTATTTTGTACCTTGTGGGCAAATACAGTGGTCTAAATTCCAATAAACATCTAAGCTATGCCATTACATGCAGCCCCACCACTCTGTTGGTGGAGATTACTCCAGAATTCAACCCTGTGGTCATTTATGTGGAAGTGCAACTTTAGAGGAAGTGTGTTGTGTGTTGGGTTTGGTGGATGCTAAACCCTGCAAACACATTAACATCAAAGAAAACTAAGCAATAAGCATGCATTAAACGTCAGCCGCTGATCTTCGGTTATCACACTGCCTCGATTTGTTCAGAGGGAAGAGCGCCACACAAGGTGGGAAATTACACTGGGAGTAATCTTAAACTCCTTGGGAAAAAAATCCATAAAATGGAAAATCATGATATGACTTCCTGACTAAGCATCAGCAATGGCTCCCCTGCTCCTCATAATTGAAACAGTGCTGCAGGATACCACAAGTCAGGAAGGCACATAATGCATAACAGTGCGATGAATGTATGAGGTTTAATAGATCGTGAAAATGGCAGTCTGATGACAGAGATGGAGCATTTCATTAGAAAGCCTGAATCGAGGCTGTACGGGTGGTTGCTGTTGCACTCTCATCCACGGTGATGAAAGACTGTTAGAGAGCCCTCACAGTACACCTGGAAGGATGGCCTTTTGTTCACATGATACCCTTAATTAGAGGTTCTGAGAGCCGGTGCTATTTTGGATCCAGTTTTAAGATGGTAAAATAACGAGACTTGTTAAGCTCCCGCAGTAAGAAATCTCTGATGGAGTCTTTCATTCTCTTGCATTTTATTAGTATGGAGAGATGTGCAAATCATTAAAGTAGCCATCCATCCGAATGGCTAATTGTCACAGTTCACGTACAGGGCAACTGGGAAAGGACCCAAACGCAGACACTATGGAAGAGGAGATTCAATTAAAGGCACGTCAGTGGAATCGATGGGTGAAAAAAGGACTAATGGTTGGCAACAAAAAGACAATCCGAGCAGGGTAACAAATCTGACCAAGTAAATGCAGGAAGGCGCTTTGCAGATCTAGCAGGTCTGAAACACAGATCGCACTAAAACAGACTGACCCAGTTCTGATGTCCCCCGAAGCCTCAAACACTGAACCCTCTCAGACTTTATCTGACGTCACCTGTGATGCAACTGTAAGTGCGTGGGTGCAGGATGGGTGACTGCGGATGGGAAATCTCAGGGCTTACACAGTTTAACAAACGGAAGTGTTTGTTCTTTGCTCCCTATCGATAAGTGAAACATACAGAGGGGCCAAGTCAACGTTTGAGGGCCAACTACAACATGTATCACCTTCTGACTCCTGACATGTTTTATTTCGTCTGTCATTGCTGTTTTGTCACTGTGGGTTCTTTCCTTTAGCAAAGTCTGCAGACTCGCAGGAAATGTGCACAAAAGCCTCAGAGTGTCTGTGACAGAGCCTTCAAACACTTTGTTGATTTCACAGCGGGACATCCCTGAGCCCTCGAGCCAAAATGCATAAGGAGTTTACAGGATTTGCAGGCGCGTGCATGAGAGGGCGCATTCTTGATCAGATTTTTTTAACTCAAAATATCAACATCAGTATTAGCTTTCAACATCCTGCGTCTGTCAGGCTGCAGACGGTGACTGGCAGGGGCGGGAAAGTGAGGAGGGATGACGTGTTGACAGGTGAAACTTCCACAGTGAATATAAGGTGGAAGAGAGTCAGCATGTAGAGCAGAAAGAGTCTGTCGCAAGATCTGTTCATTTCAATGTAATCGCCATGATCAACATGATATGCACTAAAATATTTCACATCAGCTTCAATACTGGTGAACGTGGACATAGAAATTTTAACTCTGCACCAACTTTTATGTAACTTCCTGCCTCACAGCATAAACTGCCTCAAACACGAGGAACGGTTCACAGTTAGAGAGGAGTTGAGGCTACAAACACGTCTTTGGGATAAACTGTGTGAACTTATTGTCCTATTGGTGACCAAACTAATGAGTTTGCTAACGGACAGATGGTAAGCTAGCCAGCTGGAGAAGCTTTTTTCCTCCTCTAAAATGAGTCTTTATTGACTGAAATGATGTACAATCCTAAGAGCGCACAGTAAACTGCTCAGTAGAGAGAAAATAGGAAGAAGCTTGAAGAGCGATTGTGACTGACTAACACAGCCATGTTCCCGGTTTGCAAGCATGCTAGCCTTTGCAGTAGTACACCAAGTGAGTAGTCATATATGTGTGTGTGTGTGTGTGTGTGTGTGTAAAACTGTATTGTTCCCTCGTACATATTGTTAAGTTTCCATTTAGTTCATTGTTATTTAGTTATTGTTTAGTTTCCATTTAGTTTTTCCTTAAGTGTTACTTTTATATACTTGGTTATATATTATTGTTCTATTTTATTCTCATTTAAAGGTGTAATATGTATATTTCTGCTTTCAAATATCTGAAAACAACTAGACCTATTGTATATATTTTATATATTAGCTGCTCTGTTGTTTACTATTGTTTCTATTGCTCAGTCATGATGGAGCACAATCCATTTTCACTGGCAATGATGGTTGTTTAGCAATGAACACAGCAGTTCCCACGATGCCACGCTACATCATCTAACTTCGTATTTTGTTATTGTTTTGACCGAAGGACCCCTAGCAGCAGAAACTACACTTGAATCTTTGTAAAGACATTTTCTGTGTGCGTAGTGGAGGAGGCTATAGCTGCATTTCATTGTGCAATCCTGTATTGTATGATGAAAACAAAGCTCAACCTTGAAACGCTTCAAACTGCCTGAGTAGGTTTGACAAGGGAAAGTCAAACGTAACATGTATGTCTGTCATGACAAGACTGCAGCAGCTGAGGGCTGGAACGCTACCGAGTGATACCAATTTAAATAATTGTCTTTCATCTGGCATTTCTGATGAAGGAGTCGCCATATATTCTCATCCTTAAAGCCCACAGTATGCTGGTGGTGCAAGCAGAGCTAAATCTAGTGGAAAGTCCCAATATATCAAATGCACTCCACGCCATGTACTAATATTTCTCAACATGGATAAGACATCCAGAGAGGAACAGCCTAAGGCGTTGTGGCAGTACCGCTGTGTTTGCCTGTGTGTGAGCGAGTGTGTGGGGTCCAGAATAATGTTTGTATTGACTGAGGAAAGTCTACAGAACCCCCATTACAGCCACGCTGTAAACAAAGACAGGACACAGTGTGCAAGTCAGACGGGGAGTGCGAGTTATCTGGAATCATGAAACAAATGTGGTTCACAGCAGCTCATTGAAGATGCCGTTCACGTCTGTTTCTGTTCACACAGCAAATCTGTGGGAGATACCGCAAGTCAATAGTGGATTCATTAAAGCAAACTCTGGACTGAAAACAAGTTTTATTATAGCCACACACATTATTTTCTCTTTACGTTTAACATGATTAGCAAAGTACTCGTCTGCAACAGCAATCGGTTGTGAAAGGAACATACTGCAACTCGGATTGTGTTTTTTTAGCAACATTAAAGGAAATGATTTTAATAAATGTATCTGCAGAGTCACGAATCGTTCATACTGAGCCTGAGCGAAAAGCAGATTTCATCAGTTTTTCCAGCAATGTCCATCTGCGCAAGCTAAAGCATGATTAATGCACCTGAAAGCACCTGTTTAAAGGGAAAAGTTTGACATTTTTGGAAATGCACTTAAATTGTTTTTTTGCCGAGAATGAAACCACTCTCATGTCTGCCAGCAGCCAGATAACTTGGCTTAGGTGCTGCTGGGCAGATTTTGTTACCTTTGGACGGAGCCAGCTGTCTTCCCCTGTTTCCAATCTTTATGCTCGCATAAGCTAAGTGAGCTGGCTGCTGGCGTTCATATTTAGCGTACACTTATCATTTTTCTCATCTGACTCTTGCCAAGAAAGTGACCAAGCGTTCTTCCCAAAATGTCACATTTTTTCTTGAAGCTCAGGGAACAATTGTCATCCTGGTTGAATATTTTAAAAGTGTACATTAGAAAGGATGTTTTTTCCAGTATTTTACCCAAACCCGCCATCTTTCCCCAGCCTCAATCAAACAATGTTTCCTAACCTTAACCAAACCTAACCACACGTGGGATAGAGGACACAAACCACAGTCTTCAGTGTCCGCCCATCATCCACCCTGCGGCCATTTAGCAGATGAACATAATTTCTATCAGACGTGGTTGAAATGATCTGTTTCAGCATCAGCGTATCTCTACATGCTTTATATCCTCCCTCCTTCATCGCATACGCTTCTTCTGTTTCCAGGAGGTAGTGGATGTTGCTGGGCAGGCTGGCTCTGTGGGTCTGCATGTTTGCAATCTGAGTAACCATTTTTAATTCCCTGCTTACAGGTGTCAGACATGAAAGCAGGGAGTTGTAGACATGGTATCCCATTCCGCTGCCTCTGCATTAGTAATCAGGACTTGGTGTAAATACAGACATCTCATTACCGGCAAGCTGAAGTGCGGTACTGAGGAAGGGCAAGGGCAATGACAAGGATTCTCTGAATAATGGGCTCTAACAGATCAGCATTACCACCATTAAGTGGACCTGTGGTGCACAGTAGTAGCCCTACAGGGCCATTATGAAGCACAACACAACCAAGTGAGATAACTAAAGCCTCTAATGGCAGCTGTCTCCCTTTACAATTTAATGTTGTTAAACGCAACTTGGTGGATGTTGTTGCAGAGTGCAAAATGATTGCAATGCTCACCATGAGAGGGCAGGAGAAGCCGAATAAAACATTGTTCTGCCTGTTTTTATTTTATTAGCATTTCTTCATTGGATTATTGTATTGTTTTTTTAATTGGCTGTATTGCCTGTATTACTGCGCTTTAGCTAATTTGTGCAAGACAATCAACAGTGACCAGAGGTAACTCACATGCACTCCTGCAAAGCCAATATGTTAATGCGTTTTGCTGAGAGACAATGACATTGTGCTTCCTTTTATTTGTCCTAAGCTTCCTCTAATGCTTTGTTCATATTCGATCGTGGACTTGGGAAAAACAAGGAGAGCATGGAATTGCAATTAATCATGTCCAGTGTCTGTCAGCAGTGAAACCTATATTGGTCTTTGAACCAGTGTAGGTTATAGGACGAACGCTTTTTGCATCCATCTTCCTTTAAGGCACTGGCAGGCTAATGAGAAAATTGAATCTGAATGGCGGATCTATACGCGTTCACCGTAGAGAAGAACAGGAGCAAAATAAGATTACCGTCTTGGTTCACAATGTTTGCACAGGATCTGCTTTGCCTTTACATCGTGTCACATCATGAACGCTATGAACCAAATTCAGAGTAGCTTTTTAAAACGGTGTATGACTTTATGTTTAAATTACCTTTTTCTAAATCTCTGCAATAAACTCACCCATCCAATCCCACTGCACATATAATTGAATATTTCCATGTGGCCCTTCCTTTGCAGCCAGCCACTGTGGCACACAAATTGTAATCAAGGCCAGAATAGTGCTCTGAGAGTTGGGTGGCTGTTGACGACAGGATTTAGGAACTCGGCTGTGCCTTCCCACTGCTGCTGGCGAGACATTTCTGCCAGGCACTGGTGTGCAGAACAAGAACTAATCTGGAGTGGTCTGTTGCAGCTGAAAGGAACTGGCCCTGAAGTCGTGTATTATGGGAAAAGTGGGGATAGTTTTTTCCCACACATTTCTACAATTTTCTGCCTGACACAACTTAGTGGATCCCATTCATCTGAATTTTAGCAGTTAATAGTTTCATCGTTGCAAAGCCAATCAAACACATGACAATTAAAACTGTCTTGAAACCGATGTGAAATTGTTAGTTTGCTAATCCAAGTAATCTTAGTTTACAAGTTCCCACTCTCGCTGTGATACACATACATCGAAGCAATGTCCTTTGTTTGGGCGAGACTTAAAGTTTGAGTGCCAGATTTTGTTTTTAAGGCGCTTCAAGGGATCTGTTTAGTGTGAAGATATGCTCATACATATTCATGAGTAGTGGGCAGACCTTAACGTTGACAGAGGAACTGGGAAAATGCCTCCACTCACACATTGTGAATATCAATGAAAAATGCAGAAATGGAGCCCTTTGTGACACACAGACGCTTGTATTCATTTCTTTAGAACGTAAAAATGGAAAGAATCTATGAAACTAGAGTACTCCAATATGACTATATATTAAATGACCAGAAGCAACAGAAGCCTTTGAATTTATAGGAAACTTGATCTAACCTGTAGATCTGCATGTAATGTCTTGCAAAGCATTGAATGTTACCAAAAAAAAATAAAATAAAATAAAATACCAATTTAAAGTCACTGTAGTTTAGTCTGCCTTTTCTGATAAAATCCACCATTATGGCACAGGTGCGTCTGTTAAGAGCAAATGAAACTGAGAATACCATTTCCATAATGAAAATGAACTAAAGGTCACACGAAAACAAATCCCAACCAGGTCTCAGTCCCAGGTCATCAAATACTGACGATGTTTTATCACACCCCTCAGCGTCTCATACAGACGCACAAGATACCCGTCTGTATGAGACGCCCTCCAGAAAGTCTTTCTGCCAGAAAGCCTTTCTAATTCACGGTTAAACCTCCTGAAACTGTGGCCGTTTGGTTAGATTTATGCACCAAAGCTACTTGGCTAAGTTTAGGAAAGTGAATGGCTTTACACTGGAGTCAGCTGAAAGCCTGGTGCGTCTCATACAGACGCTAAAGGATACCATGTGCGTCTGTATGAGACACCGACGGCCGTGACAAAACGCCAGTGTTTGACGACCTGGGGATGAGAAGTGTCTGCAAATCCGCATGACTCAGGTTGCTATGGTAACATATTAACCAGTGAGTGAAACTGTGTAGGTAACAGAGAAACAGAACAAAACAAAGGAAATCAGCCATAAACAGTGTGACTGCATTAGAGGAGCTTTAACAACCTGAAACTGACACAGAGCACAGCAGCCGCGTCACGTCCAACCCAGCAAAGGACCAAATGCAAAGTTTGTCTAGTTCACACGTGTTGCAGGCAACACATGTGAAAAGCACCCGATTTAGCAATTTTACCGACACCAAACAACACAAAGCAATGACTGAGACTGTCCAAGTGCAGGACAAGCATTGGTCATGAACGTTCAAGTCACAAAGCCCTCCAGAGGCCGGAGCTACTGTCACTGTCGTCCATCTGTTCCAGAGCCACAGGTCCACTCAGGGAGGACGTCGGCTGGGACGGCAAAAAATCTGACTGTCTGTTGCGTGGGTTTCTTTTAACCTTCCCTAACCTTATCCAACGAAGCAGTAATTTTAACCTAAACCAAACCTTTTGAGGCGTAAACCCAACCAAACTGTGAACATAGTGCTGTCAGATCACACAACTGACAAATATTGATAGATAGATATTTTCATTTGGAGGACTTTCTGCAGTCACTGGATGAATAACAATCAGTACCTCTGTGTGTGTGTGTGTGTGTGTGTGTGTGTGTGTGTATTCAAACCTCAAGGGACAGAGATGGACATGTTCATTTGTGACGCCAACAACCTCTGTAATGTCCACCCAAAGCTGCAGCTTTAACAGCAAAATAAGTGTGATGTTCTTTTAGCTTAATTCTTTTATGTGCCATGCTAACGTACGCTATCATTGCCAATTACCACATCCCATAATAGATTCTCCTAACTGGACGGGTTTGCTTTGTATTGGCTGAAAAACAAACAGATATCCAGTTTCGTTGTCATTTGAAATGAGTTTTTTTACATTGAAAATTTCAGCCAAACCACAATCTTCTCCTGTAAAATTACATTCCAGTCCAACACTGATCAACAAATCCGTCAATTACTGAACAAAAGCTGTGCCGGAGGAAGAGCGGCGAGCCACTGAACCAGGAAATTAAGATGAAGACGTTAATGTAAAGGGAAGCGCTGAGCAGTTGTTGATGCCATTTGGAGCAGCCACCAGCATAATTAACACCAATTTAGTAAAAAAAAAAAAAAAGAAGAAGAAGTATGGAATCCTGATTTTGCGTTTCCTGTAGGTTTATCTAAACAAGAGATTTAAAACATGCGGGTTGATCAAATCTTATCACTTGACTTAATGAAGGAAATGTCTTGCCAGCACAAGGGGGAACTTGCTAACATTACAGCCACGTGTCAGAGTGATAAAGATGCTTATTCACTGTACTGTTTAAATATTGATCACTAGCTCTTCATCTCTGTCATATGACTCTGTAGGTTGGACCAAAACATTACGCTGTCTCACATCTAACAGATGAATTAGTGATATGGATCCATGATGGTCTTGACTCATTTGAAGGAATTCTGCCTGTCGAGAGGGACTCATTATTTGATATGTGAGCTGAAGCCAGTTCTGCTGAGGACAGCATGTGTCATAATAACCTTTGCTATGAGCTAAGATTAATTCGACACCTTGTCAAATGTGTCTCTGTTATGAGGAACTCTCTTGCTGGGATGGAAAGATTATTTGCCTCATTGTTTGTGTTGTAAATCTTGTATATTAACCAGAGTGCCAGTGGATGTCATCTCTGATTAGTGTCAACAGGCCTCTAATGAAGATGTTCAACCTGTAGGCGTGTTGCAGCTCTCATGCACTCACTCTGCGATGAGAGACTTTGCTTACAGCACGGGGACTTTCACGCAAGAGCATCTGGACTTTAACTTTATCTGAAGAACCAAAGTCCAAATCCCGCAATAAAGCTATTCGACCAAAAGACATATATGGCAGAAATGACAAAATGGAAAGCTTGTTAAAAGGATCGCTGAGAAGAAGAATCAGCAGTTTGGAAAATAGGATTGAGTGGAGAGTGCGAGGAATGGATCTGCAGCTGTTCGGGAGATCAGCAGACTGTGGTCAGCACAGCGAGGCCACACTCACGTCCTCCTGATGAGCAGACGGACGGCCAGGAGGAGAAAGCAGAGGAGGTGATCCAGAATGTGGACACTCCGCCATCAAGAAGCAGCGATAAGGAACGGCAGAGGAACAGATACCTAAAACTCCTCTAACACGCCGAGAACACAGCTCTCCGCCTGCCTGCCTGCCTGCCTGCCTGCCTGCCTGTCTGTCTGCCTGCCTGCCTGCCTGCCTGCATGCCTGCCTGCCTGCCTGCCTGCCTGCCTGCCTGCCTGCCTGTCTGTCTCCACTGCTGGATGCCTGTGAATCTCAACGCTGACGTCTGCTCTCGCTTTCAGCTCGGTCTGAGAGGAAAAGGAAGAGAAGCCGACAGGAGAATAATTTATCCCGCCCTGCTCTTATAATGTCACACTAACTCACAGCAGCGTGGAAAATGAATTACAAAAGATGGAGGAAATGACAGTAAACATATCCTAGATGATTTTCTGGGTACAAGGGGAACATTATCAGGTCTGGAGCAGATTACAGTACAAGGAAACTCATTTGGATGTAAAGGTTAAAAGTAACAGGCTTTGTGCTGACAGTTAGTCTCTTACTCTGTTTACTGGAGCTTCTCCAAGCTTTGCATTTTAATGAGACATTTTTTTGTTTCCGGGAGAAACTTGTTAATGAGCAGAAATACTGAATAATGTGCCATTAGAAGCTTACAGAATACTCCAGGTCTTAAATGTTCAGGTATACCCTTCAAACAGGAGACATTTTTTTTTACGATGCAAGCATTTTGGGGGGGGGCTGTCAACAATAAATTTAGCTGTAATTGCTTCTTTCCCTGAACTGGGCCTCTGGGGCAGCACTTCCTCCCAGCCTGCCTACAAATCCCGCCTTCGATTGGCAGACCCTAAACTGAACTATGGCCTGAACTCTCACCTCAATAGCCAAAACCAAACATAGCCATGTAATTGGTGGATCTTGTTGGGGGTGGTGGACAGCTTCAGAGAGGAAGCTCAGTTCAGGGCAAAATAAAAAGGGCAGCTGTGGAAATTTTTGCACATCCTGTGTTTCAGGAAAAGCTCAAGATGATTTTGTTTCCTCCTCCAATTATAAGTATGTACTTAAAACACCTTGTCATCGTGTTTGAAAGCAGTGCAGCCAAGTGGTAACTGCAAGGCAGATGGAGCTTAGCATAAATGCAAGAGGAAATTTCAGTAAAAGCAGGATAATAAAGTACAAATAAGCTCTGATGAAGGCCACCAAGCCAGAGCTGGAAAATAAGAGGAGCCAAGAGTTTGTCTCCAGTTTTGGATCAGAGTGAAAGGATTGCAGCTAATCGTGATTTCGGAAAAGCATCTCAAAAAGGTGAAACATGAAAAAGACATATTTAAACACCATTCAGGTTCTCCGCAGCACTCGTAAACCTGCACATCTGTACAACCAATAAATTGATTGTTCTCATTGTTGCTAATATGATAAGAAATCTACAATCCACCCAGCTTCATGCCAGAGCTGATTTGTCTACAGTGGCACATAATAAGCTACCGTGAAGGTTGAGAAAACTAGTTTTTTTTTTACTCCTGGATAATCACTAATGCTCACGTACTGTGACTGCTGATGGGGATCTACACTCCAGACAGTGTGATATTGCTCAAAGGGTTCAGATCGGGTGGAGAATGAGTATAAAAAAAACAGTAAGTGTGTTCGCTGACTGTGAGAATTAATGAAGGAATGGCCAAAGGAAAAGGAAAAGTGTTGCTGCAGTGAAAGGATTCCGACTGGGGTTTGAAAGCACTTCTTTTGGGGCTCCAAGAGATCCATTTGTCTGTTTTCCAAAAACAAAATGAAATTATGCAAATAAATGTTTCAGTGTCTCAGTGAAACATTTCTGTGTGAGGACAGCTGTTTTTAAGAAGTGTACAGGGAGAATCTGATTGGTCTAGAAAGACCAATAGTGTTAAAAAATAGATCTCTGTTGTGGGTTGTTGTCATTTGCTGCTGTTTGGGTTTCGTTTTTCTTTTTTTCTTTTTTTGGCATTAAATGAAGTTTGGAATTTGAAGAGTATCACCTCCATTAATTCATTTTACACTAATTGAAATCCGGTGATGCATGCACACTCAGAGGAGATCCAGAGTTTTATAGAGTGGAGCTTAAAAAACCTGCAATGAGGAAAAAATGAAATGAAAAGTGGGAACGGAGCAAATCCATCGCGCCTCTGTGTCTGTGAGTGCACGGGAGTCTTTAAATATGATGCATCAGATTCTTTCTTAAATCCATAAGAAAGCTGCACCGTCCAATCACATCGGAGGAAACCTTCCTCATGAAAGAAATGCATTCTTTGAATGTTTCAACATGTTGTAATAAGCAGCAATTGAAGCATTCTCTGACTGTGATGCATAATCAAGTGAGGCGTCACCAAACCATATGACCCACCAGGGCGTCATGTCTCACTTGGAAATGATTAAATGCAAAGATGGATTGCCACCGATTCATACAAACAACCTGGGAAAAGCTCCCAGATTTCTGCGCGTCTTAAAGAAAATCACCCCCACACTGCTCAGAGTACTGATTTAATTGAGTTACTTAAAAATGCCCGTCTAGCTTCATCTGTGCGTTGATAAAACCTATAGACTCCTCGGATTTGCTTGTGTGTGAGGCACAACAGCAAGCCAAGTGAAGCGGAAAGGAGAGAGGGGCTTGCAGAAGGGGGCTCCCATAGACACGGCTGATGAAGGGGTTCATTGTATTGTCAAGTCTCCCCACCCCGTCAGCTCCACGAGCAAACCTCAACCCCGTCCAAAAGCCTCCCAGTGAAGGTGATTCATCTGTTGATCAGAGAGGGACCACAGCCCTCCGAAACAGGGCTCTAGACCTCTTCAACGGACGCACACACACCGAGAGCCACACGGAGAGGCTTTGCAAAGTCCGTGTGAGCGACCGAGCTCAATCAAGGAGAAGAAGGCTGACCTTACGTAGCCTTTAGAGCATGCAAAACATGCCTGCGAGCAGCGTGATGGACACACTGTGGCATTTGTGCAGCATACTCTCACAGACAGAAGCCACAACACAGCTGCGTAACTCTGTGATGCGTGTCTGTCCTAGCGCTCCTGAACCCCGCTGCTGCTCCCACTGAGGCGCTGTGACGGAAAAGAAACACTCTTACCTTTAAATCCTCCCCGTGCAACTGAGCCTAAAGTGGAGAAAAGGAACTTCTGCGATCTCTGATGAGGTCCAGCTATTTTTTCCTTTTTCTTCCTGCGTCTTTGTTTGGCAGCGCCAGCTCCAGGCAGCAGCCTCCGGTTTGAACGCTGCTCTCCAAACCCGCCGCCCGCATCAAATTTAAGAAAAAATAATAACAATAATGATAAAGAAGAAGATAGATGAGAATGCCAGTGTCAATGAGAGTGTTAGTTGTCGGGGGGTAAAGCGCCCTGTGCAGATGCGGTGTTACTCCCAGACTCGAGGCTGGAACAAATCTCCGTTTTCTCGATCAACTCCGCCGCTCAGACGCTGTCCAGCAGCGAGTGGTGCTGAATGAGACTCCAGGGGTTGCAGAGATTTCCTACTTTTCTTCTTCTTCTTCTTCCTCCTCCTCCTCCTCCTCCTCCTCCTCTCCCGCTTCTTCTATCCTGACTGCACAAATCTTCCCTCCCACCGCGCAAGATTGGAAATGATCTCTCCTTTTTCCTTTTCTTTTCTTTTTTTTTTTTTTTAATTAAGAGCTGCAAATTAGACCGTCACCAAAAGCAACGGACACTGTTGGGAACGCATTCCACAACAACAATAACAACAACAAAAACAACAAGACAGGAACCGACTGCGTAAAAATTGATGTTTGAAAAATGGCATCACAGTCAGCCGCATTTTAGAATCAGATCAATAAGTTAACCCCGAGGTCGAGGCTGATGGTTTTTTCATTAGAATTGGACCGAAAAGAGATGGAGGTTTCCAGTCTTCGTGCGCTTCTAAGAGCGTGGATTGATGTGAAAGCCGGTTTGAAGCGGCTGACAAGTCATTTTTAACAGTTTAGCCGTTTGTCACATGCAGGCGGAGGATGGAGGAGCTCGGGAATTTTGGAAAGAGCTGGTTGCCTCCTTGTTGCCAGAGATGTGGCGGAGATCGCAGCCTGCAGCTGTTGAGACTGAGCTTTAAAACTGTGACGCGCTCCTGGATTTGGCTCCTGGTAGCTGCATTTAGGATGGATCACTATGCACCGAAATTATTTACAGTAACGCACTGACGCATCTGTGCTTCACTCTGTGTGTGTGTGTGTGTGTGTGTGTGTGTGTGTGTGTGTGTGTGTGTGTGTGTGTGTGTGTGTGTGTGTGTGAGAGAGAGAGAGAGAGAGCCCTGACAGCATCTCTCTCTGCATGGTCGCTGGATCTGATCCTTTATGGGAATGAATGCTGTTAGTGGAGGTTTGGGGATTCGCTAAGTTATACATGGAGGGCTCCTCTCCAGGTTCAGCTCCTGTGCGAGCAGTGTGGTCCACAACCCACAGTGCAACACACAAATATTGAATTTCATTCTTAAAGCGCCGACTAGCGCATGTTTGGGTCCACTGCCGCCGCTCCTCGCTGCTCTCTGTGTGCATGTGTGAACTCCAGGAGTGTTTAAAGTTCTGCATTGGAAATCGCATGTCACACACACACACACACACACACACACACACACACACACACACACACACACACACACACGGTTCAATCACACGCACACACACGCCTCACTCTCGGCGTTTACGCGCTGCTCACCGTTCAGTGATTGCCTCGGATCATCCCTCGGGTAATTTCGATTTGTTCACTGGAATCGCTTCTCTTTATATGTTTATCATTACCGTGCTGATTGCAGTTATCGATTCATCAGTCTAATCAGCCGCGCCGCGCCGCGCTTGTCCAGTAATGAGTGAACGCAGCCAATCCAGCTGCTTCCATCTGGAGCTGCACTTTTCATCCGCGCTCGGTTCCTCCTGCCCGCGCAACGCCAGAAAGTCCTCAAAGCTGGAGCGATGTTACGGGAGCATATTGTTTGTTATTACACTTACAAACTTATCTGTGACATCTTAAGATAAGACGGCCTTAATGGCTCTATTCATGGTTAATAAATCCAAGGAAGCTTTGTAGATCAATATAAGCTATTATGAAGAGCAGCTTTGGGGTTGCCAGGTTGTTGAAAATTCACACCTGCTTTGTCTTTTTATCATCAGTAATGTAATCAGACTGTAGGACCAATTAACATTTACAGCTGCAGACCTCGTTGACTGCTGTACAACAGCTTATCCTGCAATAACATTTAGAAGTGATGATGGCTGAAAGTGAGAAAGCACTTTTTTGTTTTTTTTCTGTTGTTTCCGTTCATTTCATGACTAAAGCAGTTTGACAAGCTGTTGATCTGCGCTCCACACTTAAACTCGTGAAAATGCAGAGAGGACACTGCAGCTGAAGTGAAATATTTATGGAAAGATGTTTTCATCACATTTTAAAGCTAGAAAGTGAAACATTCTGTTCTATGAATGAAGTTTTTCACTTTCTGATAAGTCATCAAGTCTGCAGTTTATTAATAAAGGGGGGTTAAATTATAGACCAATTAGTTACAACTGCAACTGGAGGATTTTGCCCAACCTGGCAACCTGAAAATAGTTTTTGTTTTGTTCTTTTTTTTTTAATTGCTCACAATTGATGCATTTGTAAATGATTGGTTAACCATTAATAAAGCCAGTGATTCCAGCCGGTAAAGGCTTCATGATGGGTGCTTCAGGGAGTCATTTTCAGGCTGCCTTGTGTTTGTCTTCACCTGTTTTTAAAGACACAGAGGCAGAGAGTGCATCTTGCTAAAGCATGTTGGGATATTTGTAACAATCAGTGGGAATGAGAGATCAAGCTGTCGCAGCTGGCTGACAGTGACTGCCTTCATTCTTATGTGCAGTGCTGGATGTATACAGCGCTCCCAGTCTATAACTTCTGAAAACGCCCTTAACACACACTCACTTCTGTCCCAGTTTCCACCCACTCTCTGAGCCTTTGAGGGTTGTTGCTACCTAACGTACAAGGTGAATGAAGTTTGCTTGTCATGAATAATCCAGATACCATTATTGTTTTGGATTTTTAGCTTCCCTCCCAGCAATGTTTAATAAATCATACAAAAACACACCATACAAACTCTGCTGAAAAGGTATTTAGATGGTAAAAGAAGCGACAAGTTTGCTTGTCAACATGTGTAGTCCATTCCAGCAAGCCATTAAAGCGCATCCCAGCATCTGGAACATCTAGTTACAGTAGTATGTAGTCGCATCCTTGTGGCCACGGTCGAACAGCACTGTGATAAACAGCTTTGGATAGCCTCGTGTTTTTTCTCCTTTGCTTGTTAGTGCAAAATTCATGAGAGACTGTCAAATATGAAAAGCTTGTCAGCTGTTAGTTGCCTAAATCACTGAAGCAGCTCGTCCTGTGATGCTCACACGGTAACACAGTTATGGTTTGACTGTGATTATTGAATTTTCATGTGGTTCAGACAGATTATAGCACCGATTTCAGCTCACGGAGATAAAACCATAAACCCCGACTCGATTGCAAAACGCTGAAAGAACAAATGCCCAGATTCTTAATTACGTAAGCTGTTATATCTGAGCTTCAGTGTATACATTTTTTCTCACCTCTTGACTGGAACAGTTATAGGCTAAATGCAGTTTTTGCAGCATTCTCACTTAGAAAAGTAACACATCTAGAGACTGGAAGGCATCATAGTGTTTACTGGAGCAAACTTTTCTACATTTCAAAACACAAAACTCACCCTAATAGTCCGCAGTCTTAATTACTGAATTGATGAGGGTCACGGCAGGATTAATAAATAGTCTGGGTTGTAAAAGTCTCCCTATTTTCACCTTGCTCAATCACATGAGTTTGGAGGTCCATGAATTATTGTGCCCCCCCCAAACCGTGATCCATCCAGATTGGGGTGAGCAGCAGGATTTGATTAGCCCTCCTCTAGTGCCGCAGTGATAGACTCAGGATCCAGAGAGTGATTCAGTCTCAGTAAACGCCGAGTCACACCCCTGTTTTAAAGCCAAATAACAAATAAATCAAAATGAATTGTGCTCTGGTATGTCTTTGGAATAAAACAGGTAATTACTGGATGCAGTGTAATGTTGCTCGCAGTGGCTGGAAACTCTTACAGAGCAGATGAGATGCTGCTGTAGGTATTCTGTATCGCTGCTCATATTTATGAGCATCTATCCCCTGTTAGGGTGGTGATGCAGTGCAGGCGGAGGGGACCAGGCTAACAGGGCTCCTAATGAAAGCGTCGAGAGAGCTGCAACTCAGCCCAGCACAACAAACGAGATCTTCAACAATATTCAGTTTCTCAGTCAATATGACAAACGTTTCATGATGCTCAGAATGAGAGGGCCGCGGGGTTCTTCTGCAAATAACATATTCAAAGCAGGCGAAGATTTAGATGTTTGCAAACAGATGAGCCCGTCACACAATGTGTTCTTTATGATTAATAAATCAAAAGCAGCTGCTCGTCATATTTTAATGTTTAATTGTGAATTTGGGCGTTCATTATACGTGTTACTGTGAGTCAAACCAACCCCCCGCAGACAGATTGTGATCGTTTGTCTTAAATGAAAGTATATGCTTTACTGCTCACATAACAAAAGAGCAGTTTGTTTGACCGGCAATATTTCTGCTACATTTCTTCTCATGTTACTGAAGTAGATGAGAAATGCTTTGCATCTTTCATTAACACGTCCTACATCAACATACAGATGTACACGTCTCCTCTCTACACTATCTTTAGACGTGTGCTCACACATACCGTACTGTCTTTGCACAGAAGGGTGAAAGTGACACATTTAAGACAGAAAAAAACACCTTAAATCCAATAAATCGCGTTGTAAACAAAGCTGGCAGTCAGGCAGCATTGTGTTAACAGCAGATGAGAGTATCCATCTGTGATTGCACCTTACTGTAATCACAGATGGATCAGAAATGTGCTACACGTTACATAACCCAAACATCAACAAGAAATTAATGAGACCAAACCGTAATGTTGGAGAAATCGCCGGGTGGTGTTACAGTGTCGGTTTATCTGTCTATCACACACACACACACACACACACACACACACACACACACACACAGTCGTCCGTACTTTAGGAAGTGGTGGTGGAGGTTACGTTAGCAGCCAGGTTGGGACAGGCAGTTCGAGCCTCGGGACCGAGCAGCACAGTTCTGGGCGTCGGTCCACGGATCTGTCTGGCCCGCTGTCCTGCCTGGCAACACTGCGGCTCTCCACAGATGTAAATGTAACTGCAGGTGGCCTCCACAGCATTAAGCATTGCTTAACAGGACAGTGACCTCTCCAGCCTCATAGAGGTAGAGTTTTATCAGTGTTGATGTGTGTGCGTGCTTCCAGTTTGTGTGCTTCCTTCTGCCACAGCGCTTTTTTTTAATGTTTATTGTTTCAAAATGAGCCACTGGCATTTTCTTTTATTATTATCCCTCTTTTGTGCATTCGTATCGATGCAATCCGGCAGAGTAACAAGCTGCAAGTTGCACAAGCCATTCAGCTTTTACAATAACCCATAGTCCAACCATCGCAGCTGATTTCTATTAAATGTGGCAGTAGAGATGTTTGTCCAGCCTTTGGCAGCAAATAACACTTAAGGCCCTTTTACATTGTGCAATTTTGGGCTGTTCCAGATGACGTGGTGAAGTCTTTGCCAGTGTTACACCATTCAGACAGCGACTGCATCAGTGCTGTAGAGGAACATTCACTGCTATTATGTCACCAGCAAGACTCAGCAAAACTTTCAAACCATCAGCACAGCAGCACCGAGCACACACACTTCCATGGCAGACCATGGGCTCAGACTATCACCTGCAACAAGCCTTCTTCCATTGCAGTAGTGTACCACAGGAAACTGCCCCTGCCACCGACTGGAGAGAGCAATAAATGTTCATTCTGAAACAGAGAATTAAAGTTCCAGTGTGCAGGATTTAGCAGCATCTAGTGGTGAGGTTGCAGATTGCAACCAACTGAATAGACCAGTGTTTGGTTTGTCCATTCTGGGCTACTGTAGAAACATAGTGGTGCAACATTGCAGACTGCATAGAGGACCTGCTCCCTCTGTAGACAGAAAGGGCTCGTTCTAAGGTCATGAAAACACATTTCTTTTTTCAGGTATATGATTATTATATTCCATATTCTGCCAATAGATTCCTGTAAATGTTTCACACTGGCCCTTTAAATATGGAAAAATAGTGCTAAACATATGATAAATTAAAAGATTTGGGTGTTAAAAACAGACTCTTTTTACAGGTACCGCATCAATCAAAAATGTTGGTTTTAGATCACAGTGAGGGACAAGTCCACAGATGGCAAATTAAGAGCTTCAGTGCCCATAAAGAGGCTGCATCAAAAGTCTGACCATGTCACAAATGTTGGACCGAAGTACCTCAGATTGTTGCTGCAACACATATTTAAAAACTAACCAATCAGAACGTGACACGAAGGAAAGAAAAACATATTTACCTCAAACACTATTTGCAAAATCATCATTTCATGAGTGAAAATTGGTGTCATACAGTTTGACACAGATTGCGACCAATGCTTTATGACACCCATCCGGCCCGCTGTGACATGCAAAGAGCTTGTTATTTTCACACCGTTTATTCCTGCAACAGGACTTTAAAACAATGTGTCTTCCTTTTCGGAGTTTTCTTTTTCTATATATTTTGCGTGTGCAACAGAATTATTATCATCAATAACAGCTCTCGTCTTTGTAATTCAACACCTTTATATGTGGCTTATTTATCACAGCATATGACATTTAATTTCTAATTCACCTCTCTCACTCGGCTCGCAGCAAAGAATGTTAAGTCAAGTTTCTTTCTGTTGTCATTCATCATGAGTACAGTATGTCTCATAGGACTTTATGGGGATCCAGCCCACCGATCAATCACACAGCAGCATTGTGTGAAACAGTCATGCAGCAAAATATAACACAAAAAGCACAAAGCACAGTGTAGAAAAGATGTAACAGGTGAAGAGAGAAGGAGGAAGTCCTCAGATGGACAATGTTCATTGTCTTAAAGCCTTTAAATGCACAGTGTAAGACAAATGTTCACCACTTACTCCTGCTAAAGCCACAGCGCAGTAGAGTTTTTGGCAGTGAGACATATTTCAGTTCAAACAAATGGCCAAGCGAAAATAACAAACATCTGGCTGGTTTCAGCTTCTTAAATGAGAGTGCATGCTGCTTTTCTTCTGTTTTATGTAAATGAAGTCGATTGTCTTTGAGTTTTGTACTTTTGCTCAGACAAAACCAGCAAACTAAATGTGTCACTTTGGGAGATTGTGATGCTATTTTTCACAGTTTGGGGATATTTTATTGACAAAGCAATTAACTGATCATGTAAATAATAGTTAGCTGCAGCCCTAATTAAAACTTAAAAGGTTCGGCTCACCTCGATCGATGTTTTTTGCTCATGTTTATTCCTGTGATATTGTTTTTCTTTTCTTTCAGGCTATTATTCTTCTGTCGTCATGACTGTAAACATGGGCATGTAACATGAGCTGGATTCACAAAAGAATAGATTAGTCATCAAGTGAGTTACATTGTACCTCGTGCCAAGAAGAAATTGCCAGTGAAGAATCCCCCGAGGAGGAAGTGTAACTCAGAAATCAAGCTAATAAATGCACACATACACAGGGAATGACATTAGCACCTGCCAGCTGCCAAACAGGCTGAATGTTGTCTGTGGCAGGAAGGAAATCCAGGTCACCTGCAACCATGGCAGACAGGTTTTTCATATAAATGTCTTCAAAGGCTGCTCTTAAGTTAAGAATAGTGAGGGATTAAGGTGACATGATGATGTTGTGTATTGCATATTTGTGGTGTCAGGAACCAATGACTCAGTGTTTACCTTTCTAAAGGTAGATTTCAGACACAGCAGGCAAAAAAAAATGAATGGTCACAGTTGCAGGTGAGGAAAAAAATATAATTTCAGTCTGTGCAAACAAAACAGATGTAGTGTTCACAAGAATAAAGGGAAAAAAGAGTAAAATTCAAAACAGTTAGCAGGTGTATTATGTGTGGCATTAGTGACACATTAGCCTCAGACAGCCAGCATATGGGTTAGCTGTTTAGCAGTAAACTGATTGCAGGTAAGATAAATTTATAAATCAACAACCACAAGACGGATCAAATAAAAAAGCGACTCTGCTCCAACACGGCCTTTGGGCAGCAGATTTTTTGATAATTCAATATATGCTGCTCGCGAGCAATAGAGCACCTCAAACTGTTATCAGCACAATAATAAATTCTGATATAGTGCAGAACTCACACGAGTGTCGAGACACGAAACCTGAGCAACAGTGATCAAATAAAATGGCTTTTCTCTTTAACTGCCCGAAAAGCTGTTAAGCTAAAGCACAAAGGATAATGAGCGTTAACCTGGAGAAGCTGTTTCATTTAAATTATACATTCGGGTAATTTGGAGATCTGAGTTACGGCTTAAATTTTGCTTTGCTCCTTTCTCACACATCTCACACCCTCACCTTCACCTATGCAAAGAGGCTGATTCCAACGATTTTAATGCATTTTAATGTATTAATACAGCAACTCAGCCTCGAGAAAATAAATAATGATAAACCTTGGCTGAAATTATTTGCTTCTTACATTCAGGCCTGGACTGTGCATCATCCAAACCTCAGCAGGGAAACACTGATGAGCAGCCAGGCACCCAGTCGCAGGCTCGAAAGGAAATCAAAAGTTTTGTTTAACTTTTTCATTGAAGTAACCAGTGACTGATTGAAGTTATTATTTGGGTTTATTACATTTCTTCTGCTTTAGGGATAACTCAACATTTTGAGAAATGCACAGACATTTGAGAAGATTCACACCACTCTCATGCTACTCTGTTGAATTTGAAGCTACAGCCAGAGGCCGGTTAGCTTAGCTTAGCTTATTTTAGCATTAAGACTGGAAACAGGGGGAAGCAGCTAGCTCAGCCCTGTCTTGCTGTAACAAAATCCACCTGCCAGCACCTCTAAAGCTCACTAATTTACACAATATGGCTTGTTTTTTACTTCATAATTCAAGGGTCCCATTGTTTCCAGTCTTTATGCTAAGCTAATTTAGCTCTCACCTGGCTGCAGCTTCACATTTAACAAATAGAAACAAGCATGACAGCAGCAAGAAAGCGAAAATTAAAAAAGCACATTTCCCAAAATATTGAAGTAGTCTTTGGATAATTGAATTCCACACTCAGTACACATTTCACACTTAAAAACAGTGAGCTTGCAGGCTTCCCATTTTATTTTAAGATGAATTGTCACTTCTGCCCTCAGAGATGTGCTTTTCTCCTTCCTCTCTTTTATCCAGTGCCACAGTTTATCTAGGATGAGAGTGTTGCCTTCCATACATTGTGTGAATGTAATCCAATTCAGAGAAATGTTTGCAGCTGCAGCCAAGAGTCATTGTTATACACTGAGACACCCTATCTGGAAAAAGCCACCAACCCGCCTTTACAATGCAGCGTGCAGGATAAGTCATGTTTGGTTTTAATCCTCAGAAACAGCTGCAGTCGGAACACAACTACAATGCATTTTATAGCAGATGAACCTGTATGGCGTGGGAGAAAATGCAGCCTAAGATGAACCCACGAAAATATTTACACATGAAAATGATGTTTATTCAACAGGATTATCAATGGCCAGCTACAGTTAAAAAAAAAAAAGCCTTTGAGGTTATATTAGCAAAATATACAAAGATTTAGCTACTATCAGAATGCAAATGCATGTGCAGCAGCATCCCATAATCGTGCAGAGACGTACCCTCATGGTCACAAAGAAAATTTTTAAATGGAGTTATGGCTTGTTGTGAACATGCAGAAAGTACAGTGAGCATTCCAGCTTATGTTAATTGCTTTTGCTCCTGGTGTTCCTCACCATCCCATCAAAACTAAACTGCTTTTACAGTCGCAGCGTTGAGGAAGACTCAGTTTGTGTTCTCGCCACAGCTGCTTCTGTGAGGATTAAAAACAGCTCAAATGTGTTTGGCAAAGGCCAGATAAACCTGCAAACCGCCTCAGACAGAGGAGGCAAACCTGCAAGATATTTATTCTTGGAAATATTTATTCATCTAGATCATTAATAGCCACCAGCAACAGAAAAAAAAAACAAACTCTGATCTTTGGCTTTTGCAGGTCCCACAGAAGATTTAAAGAGCTCTGACTGGCAGTCACCTGAACTTATTGGGGGTAAGCGTCCGTGTGTGCATCCTTTAGAGTTGCGAGATGACCCAAATGAATAATGTATGAAATGATGGAAACCTTAAAAGAAACGTGGACTTTTTCTCTGGCGGCCACTTCATCCGGCCAAGTGTGTTTATGATATTTCAGTATCTCAAGTAAACATCAAAACAACATGTAAAACTATACAAATTTGTCTTGTTTTTGGAAGCCCTGCAGTCATGTGCAGGTGAACATTGTAAATTTGTACTGTGCCATTAAATATGAAACAGTATTGATGTATTTATTTTTTATTAAGTCCTTTGCAGATGAATGACATCAGAATATGCTTCCTTTTGTTTCCTGATCAAAAACAGTGAATTGCTTCATACGGCTCTCAGATCACCATATGCTTTGATATTTTGATATTTAGACTGATGGGTTTATTATGTGTGTGTTTTGTTTTCGGCTAGCGTGTGTTTTCAAACTCTAATTAGCCCAGCTGTTCTTTTTGTCTCGTATAAATAGAGGCCGGGATACATTTCTATGTTCACCAGCTTGTGTTCAGCAATAAGCATAAATTGATTTTAAAAAAAAAAGAAAGAAAGAAAAAATGAAGCTACACAACCAGCTTCATGAAAGGACCTGCTGCAATGCAGTATTAACTATTTAAGAGCATCCACTCACAGCAGATCCCAAACATTCATGAAACTTTTTCACCATTGTGACTAATTCCCGGCCGACTGAGCATTGGACTGTCCAACAGCCCCAGTCCTGTTTCTGCCCTGTATGCAGCTTCTCACTGCTCCCAGTAAATCACTGTCGTAAAAGGAAAGTCAAACGCAGGTTTTCACTGACTCACTTGGAGGATGATAGCACTCTTTTCACAAATGGCTCTGCTCAGATTGCTGCTGAAATAAATATATGCTTTGAGTTTCTAATGTTTGTCTAAGCCTCAATTAATTACATGCCTCTGGAGACCATTACCCACGTCTGTAATATATACCCTATACCATGAAAGAAGTCAGAAGATCATTTTTTGTGAGTTTGTCATTCATTCAGGCTTTATGTGTTGAGGGTCTTCAAACAGACGGACAAGTCATCTCCAGGATTATAATTGTCAATGATCACATCAGTGAAGCCAACTAATGCTAAAGCTTGTTTATTCTCTGGTTGATCTTCACTTTGGTGAGTCAAAGAATGAACGTCGACGTATTCTTACTTGAAAAGTGGAGTTTATTACAACACAAATCTGATATCAGAGAAGATCTTTGTACAGCACGCCCAACCCTGGTTCCAAAAAAAGTAGGGATGCTGTGTAAAATGCAAATAAAATGTGATGATTTGCAAAACATTGAAACCCCATATTTAATTGGAAAGAGCACAAAGAGAACATATCAAATGTTAAAACTGAGAAATATCATTGTTTTTGAAAATGATGTCCTCATTTTGAGTTTGATGCAGCAACGCGTTTCAAAAAAGTTGGGAGAGTGGCGACAAAAGACTGGAAAAAAACACCTGGTGGAACAGATCAGAGTTAATTAGGTTAACTGGCAGCAGGTGAGTAACATGACTGGGTATAAAAAGAGCCTCCCAGAGAGGCTGAGTCCCTCTGAAGGAAAGATGGGGAGGGGTTCACCACTCTGTGACTGACAAACAATTTAAGAATAATATTTCTCAATGTACAACTGCAAAGAATTTGGGGATTTCACTGTCTGCAGTACATAATCTCATTAAAAGATTCAGAGAAGAAATCTCTGTACACAAGGGACAAGGTTGCTAAAAAATATATATATTGCCTGGCCGTGATCTTCAGGCCTCAGACAGCACTAAAATGAAAACAGACTCTGTAGTGGACATCACTGCATGAGCTCAGGAACACTTCCAAAAACCATCAGCTGTGAACACAGTTCATCATAGAATCCACAAATGCGAGTTGGAGCTCTACCATGCAAAGAGGAAAACATATGTAAGATGGATCTATACAGGTTTTGGAGCAACATATGCTGCCAAGTAGACAACGTCCTTTTCAGGGAGGGCCTTGCTTATTTCTGCAAGACAATGAGAAACCATGTTCTGCACATATTCCAGCAGCATGGCTCTGAAGTCTGAGTCCGGCTGCTAAACTGTCCCGCCTGCAGTCCCGACTTGTCACCCACTGAAAATGTTCAGCGCATTATAAAACATGAAATACGACGAAAGAGACCTGTTGAACGGTTGAGCTGCTGAAGTCGTACATCAAGCCAGAATGGGAAAGAAAGGACAGCAGTTGGTCTCCCCGGTTCCCAAACGCTTAGAGCGCTGTTAGAAGAAGAGGTGATGCAGCTGAGTGGTAAACATGAGCCTGTCCCAACTTTTTTTTTTTTTTTTTTTTTGAACGTGTTGCTGCCATCAACTTCTAAGTTTCAAGTTGTTAAGTTATGAGGATGTGTTGTGTGTGTGTGTGTGTGTGTGTGTGTGTGTGTGTGTGTGTGTGTGTGTATTTCTCTCGGCCCAGACCCTTCCTTCCAGGAACATCAACAAGGTCGACGTCTTATCGTTACCTCCAGACACACTGGAGCCTCCCAACATAAAACATGTCAAGTGTGAAGGATGTGACGCCTCTCCGATCAACAGTCACATCAAAGTTGGACATTCCTTCAGAACCATGAATTTCTACCACAATGCTCCTGTGGGTCAAACATAATAACAGAGGAGAGCACTGTTCATTAAACATCATTTTTAGGTTATTTGCTTACATGCTCTGCTGCAACAAAAGACTTTTAACTGTATTTGTTTGTCTGACTTATTCCAAACCATTTGGAAGGCACGTGCAAACACTGCATCTCTCTCAGAAGTGCCCTGAACAGAGAGTTTTAACTTCAAAACTGAATATAACCTTTAAACCGAAGTTGGTTTGAAATGTCACATCCATGTTTACCTTCCTTCTGTTGCTGTCGTGAAACAAGGTGCACCCTGGGAATAGACGGGGATAGTTTGTTATCCTCTGCGCCGCAGCGTCTCGAATGGAGATTGGTGAAGAGTAAACAGTGGCCGGGCAGTCCTTCTCCCATTGACCAAACCCTCCTCCAATTACTTCCTTGTCTCTCCTTTCCTCTATTCTCATTTGTTACATCTTCTGTGACCTTTCTATTGGATGTGGCAGCAGTCAAACGTCAGTGTGAGAATATCATTGATAGAAGGATGGAAGTCATTACCAGCAGTGGTCTTGGAGAGGGCTTTAATCCCTCAGAAAGCCAAGGCCAGAGCCCGGCCGCTGGAGTAGGCTTAATTACTGACCGAGCCTAATTGGCTCCTTGTATGGGCTGTGATGAAAGCAGAATGTGACACTTAAGGCTAGACTTCCTCTGCTGTCTGCCCTTTGTGTCAGTGCCATTAACCTTTCCCTTCCACCTTCGCCTCTGCCTTTTTATGTTCAATTAAAGGCACTATTTAAATGAGCCGGGGTAGTAATACTAAGAGCTTTGTCATGGCTTTAATAATTGCACCCTAAATTACTTTTACAGGCCCACATGGCATCGAAGAGGTAATTTTATTTAAGTGCTTAATATTTGGCTTTGCAACAAGTCTAAGTCTGAAATTGTTGCACATGGTTTATGTATATGTGAAATATGTACATGCTTGTTTGCACATCGGATAAAAACTTATTTATTTGCTGTATGTCAGCAGAATGGTAAAAAAAAAAAAAAAAGAAAACTTTGAGTAGTAACATTGTACATTCAGAGGGAACAATACTTCAAAAGGAAGCTAAAATCTGCAAAGTAAAGCCGTGCTCTGTGTTTGCCCTTTGGGATATTGTGAGCTTTGGTGTGTATTGTCAGTACTGTGTAATTAATCACACCACCTAACTGCATTCACAGGGTCTCCTTTGGTTAATTGGACTGCAGCCGCAGAATGGACTAAGCGATGATTTATTCAGCAGGTGGAACGCCGCCCTGCACCCCCACCACCTCCCAGGTACCAAAGGATGGATGGCTCACTCCTGCAGCCAGCTACTCCCTGCACGCCTCCATCCCTCAGGCCAATCGACTCTGAGGGCACATTTACAAGGCGGCCTTCGGGGTGACAAAATGAGAGGAGGAAAGGTACAGTGGAATCAATTTCGCCTCTTTTCTGCGTGCTCAAGACTTATACTGGTAAGAGCAGGAGAACAGATAACGATATTGACAATCTGTAGGAAGTTTAACAAGTGAACTTCCTCACAGCGCCCGTTGGCAAGTAAAAACAAACAGCAGAGCCAGCCAGAGGTGAAGCCCTGAAGACATTCGCTGCCCTCCCTGCTTCATGGGTCTTTCTTTCATTTACTGGCCATGCTGTGAGGCAGGCCGGTGGTAACTACATCATTTCAGACTTGTTGGCAAGCCGGGCCACTGTGCCAAGCTTTGTTACACTGTTTTATCTGAGGTTAGCGTTATTTGGTCCCACAGAAGAGAGAGAGAGAGAGTGTGTGTGTGAGTGGTTAAGATAAAGATGTCCTTAACAGGTGGACTAACCAGCTGTGAAGAGGCTTAATTGAATGGTTTAGTAAACCAAAGCAATAGCCAATAGGACTTGACATGAAGGTTTAAACAATCAAACTCATTTAAAATCCAATTTAGGGTCGAAAGGTGTGGTTTTCCCCTCGAGAAGAGTAAAGTCTCTAATTATTGCTCCTATGATGTCAGGAATCTATCACATAATGACCATACGAGAGTTTAATGCCGGATTTCACTTATTTTCCTGCTTGACCATATGCGACATTTCACAGATGATCGGTCAGATTGGAGAATGGACCCTATAATCTGCAGAAGCAGGGCCCATACATCAACATTAGGATTAGCCCCTCTCTTGTTTTAGTTTGTTTCAGTGCTGCTGGCGTACCATTACCCTGAGATAACCACGCTTAAATAGTTAATGCAGCTGTGGGGCCCCCTCTGCATTACAAATGTGCCCATCTGTCTCATCCAGACCCCCACGGGTGGCAGCGCCACAGTCCATCTTCAGCAACTCTAATCATTCATCAATAGGCAGCTATCTGACACCCGCTTACACAGGATACCAAATACTGTGATGTGGTCAAGGCCAGAGACGGACATCCTGGTGTCAGAGAGGGTATCTGTCAACTGATATTACTCCAGGCACCACCATGGGACTTCCTAGCTACAGCAGCTGGATTGCAGGCTCCAAGCACAATCTGTTTATCTAAAAGCTGCCCTTTAGCTCCTTTCTAACCTGTCTAGACACTGAAAAGGGACACAGAAAATGATGCGCTATTTACCAGATCGTATGGTTTAAAGGGGGGCTAGGAGGATTTTACACATCAAAGTCTGTTTACAAGTCTAGAGGAGTGGTGGTGCGTATGTGAAGAAAGTTGCAGAAAGCCTTTTGTGGCTCCAGAGGGAGCTGCACAAGGTGTTATAAATCACCACTTTGGGCAGCACCGGTTTGGGGCTGAGGACGACAAGTCTGAAGGTGTGGAATTAGGAAGTGATCTTACCAGACCTCTGCAGACCGCTGCTCCTCATCTCTGCTCGAGGCTAACAGCTCGAGGCGACATACGCTCGCCTCTACGGGCATAACAGGGCCGTACCTCCGATCTAACTGCTGTCAGTCATATTGCATTGAAGAAGAGGAATTAAAAAATGATATATCTGCATTGATATTGGTCCTTTTTTAAAGCCAGTATTGCTGTAGGAGTGAAATCCTAAACAGGTACTCTTTTAATTAGGTATTTAAAGCAGCGAATTTGACCAATTTTATATATGACATTCATTTTTTTCCCTCCTAAATTTATGGTAGTGAAATAAAAAACTGAATCTTCAGTTATAGTGTGTAGATTTTGGAGAGGACAAAGTAAACTGAGCATAGTGTATTCCTTTCCTTTTTTTTGGCAATATTCTCTAAATGTCACTGTCTGCCCACTATTTGTACACGCAATCTGGTCGAGAGGCAAGGGTGCCTTCTTTCCAAAATTTGCCCAACAGAGGAATGCCAGTCACAATGCAATCAATAAGACAAATCCTGAAGTGACTCAGCTCTGCGGCTGAGCCTGGCACCTGTTTTGTAGAGGAGTCTGTAAACCTTTTATCCCCAACTGTAAAGCCTGACTCTTATTTGTTGTTGTGGTCATCACATCAGCTCTCTGCTGAGCGAACCTGCTCTCCATTCCCAATAGAAATAAAAAGCAGTGATAAAACTGTGCACAGATCGTCTCTCTAAGTAACCGGTGCAGATGCAGCCCGGGCCAGCCGCCGTCTCTGAGGACTGCAGCTGCCACGCGGGGATGTGACAGGCCCGAAATGGGCAGGCGGTCCCCTTCCCTTTTGATCAATCAGGTAAGACAGAGAGGGCTAGCGTGAATTCTAAAACTCCAGATGCACCATCACCAAGGTGACTCTCATCCATTACCCCTCCCAAACGCTCTGAACACACGCTCATCTGTCACAGTGACAGAGCTCCTTTGCTTTCTCTACTCTAGTTGGATTTAGACCTGATGAGGGTCGGTTGAATTAAGTGGTAACTTAATTCAGCTCCCTCTGATTGTCATTTCTGGAGGGCAGGCTTTAAATCACGCCGCAGCGTATGAACTCTGTAGTTTATGAGAATTAATGAGGAAATGGGGAACACCTGCAGAACTGTTCCTTGAAACAGCCTTGACTGTGTATTAGCACCTTTTGAAATCTGCAAATTCCTCATGCTGTTAATATATGTTTCGAGTGGATGGGATGTCATGGAACCACATTGCCAAAATGGTTTCAACATGACTGAGCTGTCGATTCATATTTACTGCATTGTCTTTATTTCTCCATGACAGCAAACCTGCTACACCTCGGATTCAGGTGAGGAATCAGTGCTCTGCTGATTTCCTCAGGGAAAGACTACCCTCTGCTGGGCATCGTCGCGAATGTGCTTGGCTGCCAGCAGACGTCTTTGACAGCCAGGGCTGAGGCGTCTCTTATCACCGAACATCAACACAACACTTCACCAGAGGTGCATGTCTCCAGAGGAAATCTGTTCATGGTGGGTGGTGACGGAACAAGGAGAAGAGGAGCTTCTTGTTCTTTTGTTTTTTTTTCCCCTTCTGATATTAAAATAAGCAGTAAGAAATGTTTCAGAGGAATTTTCTCACTCAGCACACAACCACTGTTCATTTGCAAGTGTCGCCACAAGATGGTGTCATTTCTCAAAGATGTCACATGGTGTTGGCCCGGAAAAGTAAATGTGCTTCTGCCACCTATTGGTAAACAGAGCAGACTGTCCTGTATTAACCATGATCACAGATACTCTGCAGCTACAGGTACTGAAATAGTTCAACTAGAGGACATGAACCTTCTAAAACAAAGCTGACCTTTACTTCAACGAGGGCGCACAGTAGCAGATAGATAGCAAGGTTTAAAGCTTACATATTAAATATTCCACATTTAAAAAGCTGCCGCAGTTCACAGAACTGCCATCAGCCTGAGTGCTGCACTGTATCTGACCCTGACCTCTGACCTCCCTGTAGAGGCACCAAGCAAGAAGCGATGCCTTTAGGGATGAATAGATTTCATGGTAATAACGATACAATGCTCAATGTGTTGTATGTTTTGAGTATTTTGTAATGAAAAACCTCCACTGCATGCATGATTATTGAGAATAATTCACCCGATTGGCTGGACTGGACGTGATTAAAATAATTTTAAAGAATAATAGAAGAAGAAACGGAGCCGACGTATATATTTTCTATTTCGACTCTAATGGAACAACACATGAAATAAATTAAAATAAAACATAAACAGAGAGACCTATTGGCATTTTAAGGCAGTTGTTGCCAAAGGAAGTTTCAAATATGGCACTGTTTTCACCCTTAGAAATTTCACAAGCTTGAGTCACAGTATGACTGATGCACCCGCTGGATTTCTTTCCAAAAATCTCAGGATGTGGATATGAAACTATTTGAAAGGGAGAGTGCAGCGTTGACTCAGTGACCGACGTACGGAGGTGAAATTAGGTAGTGTATAAGAACTCCTATTATCCCCTGCTTATAGGAGTATCACATAAATACAGTGCTGTGTTCACTAAACAAGCAGCACGCGCTACTTCCTGTGTTTGTGTGAGTCAGATACTACTCATGAGCAGACTGAATCAGCCCATCCCCCGCCCACTAACCTCCATCCGCCCCCTCACAGAAGTATAAAAGACACCCACACACATATTCCCATCTCCGCCCACCTTGCCTTTCAACTGCTCCCACACTTTTCCTCTCCCCTCCCGGTGGATTTTCTCTCTCTCTCTCTCTCCTTCTGCCCCCCCCCCCCCCCTTTAGATCACGAGAGGGAGGATGTGAGTGGCGTGTGTGTATGTGTGTGTTAGTCATGTTCAGGCTCATCCAGGGCCAACAGCAGCACAGGCAGGGGGAAACCCAGGCACAGGCAGGAATAGGATGTTTTGTCCACATCTGTTAGTTGGTTTGGCTGCAGCACTCTTGCGGTTTACACAGCGCCTAAAAATGGATTGCTAGAATGAGCTAGAGAGCGTGCTGGAGGGGAAGACGGATGAGCATATAGAAGGGGGGGGGGGGGCAGGAGGACATAGGTGGGGGGAGGGGGGAGCATGCCAAAGTGGGCCAAGACCCCCCCGGTGGTTAATAGGATTCCGTCTGCCCTGCGCTGTGGCAGAGTTCACGAGCCAGGAGACGGCTCTGAAGAGGGCGTCTGATGTGCGAGTGTTTGTCTCCTGTAAGATTTGATTAGCATTCAAATTCAGACTGACTCACCGGTTTGTCTGCTGGTTCCCTTGTGCCGCTGGTCCAGATCTGGTCATTCCAGCACTGAAGGCGTTTATTCGTTAGTGTGTGATTTGCAGCAGTGTCGGGATTTAGTGTGACAAATCCTGATGCAAATTTTCAGAATAAATCTGATTCCTCAAAATTAATGACCAAAATAAAGTGAGTACAGCGGGAGGAAAAACAGCTGGATTACTGACTGAGAATTGAATTTCTCCAAAATGTTGTCAAACATTGTCAGACTTTCACCTGATTACATTTCTTGACAGGATGCTGATTTTCTAAGGCGTTTATTTTTATTCTGTCCTTCAGAGAGACGCCGACTGAAGCGGCTTGTATTCAAGTAGCTGTCATGATTTATATCTGTGCAGCGATGATACTCGCTTCTTTGCAGCTATTGCTCATCAAAATCAAGGATCATCAAAATCAAGCAAGGAATTAAAAACATATACAATGAAGAGAACTGCTGCAGGAGAGCATTTGAAATTTTTAATGTGAATTTGCTCTGAAGTTTATCGATCGCCCTCTCTTGATGTATGACAGGATGAAAGCTGCTCCGTTATCTGCTTCCAGTGTTTGTCTAACCAGCTGTTTTTCCCGACATATAAATTTAAAATGCCAACATTTTTTTGGCATCAGCTGATCAGTCACAGTATCCAGTCCCCTCGTCGGTCTCCAGGTGGTGCCAGTGGTTGAGAAGGGCGACATTCCTCACACATACAAACGCACACATACAGGACCTATTTCCCTGTCTCCATCCACATACTGAGGGGCCGGGTATATGGCAGAGATGTGTGAGGGTGTGGGGGATGGGGCTCAAGTAGTTGTGGAAGATAGAGAGGAAGGAAGTGAATAGAGTGAGAAATGGGGAGGGATGGGGGTGGCATGCAAGGCAAGCACATGCTGAGCAGAACATTGGAGTCATTGAGAAAAGCGCTCTCTCCATTCATGCCCTATCCAATCGCCTTTTCACCGAGCTCCCACTCTCCTCATCATGTACGTACAGTGTATTGATATCTACCCGCAGATGACAGAGGTTTTGAGGTGACAAATTCATTCAATGTGTCAAATAATTAAATCCTGGCCAAACAGACGGAGCGCCGAGATGCACACAGACGACGGCAAACGGCCTGTTTCGACCACTTTAAGGTCAATCTGCATTCCCAGTATCTGTTTTCAATTGCACAGTAGAGGACCCATCAGCTCCAGATGGGCAGGTCATTTGCATCAGAAACTCTGTGGTGAGAGTGCTTGTAGGTGGTTTGATAAGAGCACAGGTTGGACTGTCTCATCTCGCCTTGTCTGCTCTGTATCCACCACACCCCTGCAAGACACACCACATGGTTATTTCATATGCAAAATTAACATAAAGGGTCACCTATGTGTACATGAAGGAGAGGGTTTTTTTTTACTTATTAATTTACTCAAGGATGGAAACATCCACATCCCTTACAGACTCAATGCTGTGTGTTACTGCCTGCGCTGAAACCATTTTAAGTGGACAGTTAGCACGAAACCTGAAGACTAATCTTCATTTGTCTTTTGTGTTTTCTTCTGAACTCTGCCCTCTCTTCTCAGCCTTTCAGAGTCACTGAAATGTCATGCCAAATGTTCTGCTTTCATACGTCAGTAACTGTCACCGAGTACCTTTAAAATAACGTTTATTTTGAAAGCCTCATTGTGATCTGTTTCAAACGTGTCCTGATCGGGCAGCAGTAATGGTGAAATGACACTGAACAGAGAACACGAAATATTCCACCAATCGGAATTAGACAGAGGATAATAAAGTCATAATCAGGTAAAAGATTTCCTACGCTGCACCTTTAAACAACACAAGAGCTGTTGAAAACCATGAAAATAAATAAGAGCAATCTAAAACAATGACTTTGTCTCAATAGCACACCAAGATTCTGAAACACTGGATCCTAAACTGAGGGTTGGGACCCCACTGAGGGGTCACATGATAAGCATAAGGGGTTGTGAGACAATTCATCAGACAGGAAAGGAAAGGAATTGATTCAAAATTGATTCCTTTTTTCAGACATTTCTCTTAATTTCTCTCTAAAAAAAAAAAAAAAAAAAACAGGAAAAAAATCTACTTTAGCCTTCTAAAAATTTCCTAAAAAATCCCTTTTTGGTTGGTTTTGGACTTTTATCTTCATTTTAAAGGGTTACAGGACAAAAAGTTTTGGAACCACAGTTCTAAAATGTCCCAAAACATCAGAGTTTCTGCAACAGTTTGCACAGAAAGAGAAATTTCATTAACTAAGTGCAGAAAGTTCCAGGCGGAATGAGCAGAATGTAGACAGCAAACGCTCTTTTACTTTATTCTTTGGTAACTGTGGAATACAAACGAGTCCTGAAAGCAAAGAGCATACTTGGACACACCTTTCTGCCAAATAAAATTAGATATATAAGGTGGCTGTAACCTAACAATGGCTTCATAGATAGATGTATACTTTAAAAAAAAAAAACTTTTACTCAGGCATATTTTGAAATACTACAGGTAAGCACTTGCTTTAATAATATACTGCAGCAGTCTTTTTAAAACCACACTCCTACTCGTTTTATTCACTTTTATTCATTTAACTAACTTTGTAGTAAATTTGTAAGTACTTTGTGTCAGTAAATTTAGATAAATTTGTCACATGAATCCATAGAAATCACACTAAGCACTGTGAAGCAGCAGGAGAGTGATGAAATGTAACCAAGTACATCACTAAATACTTTGTGGAAGTACAGCTTTGAGGTACTAGTACTTAACATGAGTATTTTCATTACATGCTTCTACGTGAACTACATTTGAGAGGGAAATATTGTACTTTTTACTCCTCGACAGCTGAATTTAGTTGCACAAATTACGACTGTAGATGGAAAACATACTGGTTTCTAAAATAAGATGCTTCATTATCGATTAAACTTAAATAACAGGAAATGAAGTGATTCAATTTCGCTCCACCTGGAACTACAATAATACATTCACAATGAAATAATGTCATATATAATATGGATCATTCTTCTGTATTTAGCTGTCTAACTTTGATAGTTTAGGTGTATTCTGTAACATTTTGAATGCAGGATGCAGCAGTCCTATATTGTCGTATATTTTCTCGAGTAAAAGATGTGAATTCCATTATTATAGAAAATTATATTTTAGGAGGAAAATAACACGAGATGCCTCTCTGAGCGTAAAACCAGCTCGTGTTTACATTGGGGGAGGTCAGAGTTCACTCGCCATCACTGTGGAAGCTGTGGTATGTGGGCTGCTCATGAGCAAACGCATACACCTTCAGATACAATGCATTTCGATCCGAACACTTCCTGCGCTTGCCCAAAGCGCATTCTGCAACTTGAACGCACGCTTTTTGGCGATTTGTGGACAAACCTGAGGGACCCAGGAGGAAGAGGAGGAGGAGGAGGCGGAGGAGGAGGAGGAGGAGGAGGAGGGGGTGGCGGGTTGAGCTCCTCTAGTACTGTTGGTGGCCCATTTATCATATCTCCGCCCTCCAGTGTTTGAGCTCCCATGAGGGCGGCTCTTTAAATTGCCCCAAAACTGCTCCTGGCTCGCGCCTTTTTCTCTTTATCTGCAGGAGACGCGACGCATGTGCTATTTATAGGACGTCGTAGGATCCAACTTCTCAACCTGCTGGTAAATAATCCAAAAGCTTGTTTCTCTTTGGGGAAAACCTGTCCTCTTCTTTTCCAATTCATAACTGTTTTTTTTTTTTTTTTTTTTAAACGCTGCATGAGCTGGGATTTGCAAGGGGCGGGCTGTGTGTTGTCTGACGAATAAAAGCTGTAGCCTATAGATCTGCGCTCGGCTTTTAACCGGGTACAACCAGCCAGGCTTAAAGGAAACATTTCGTCTTAAATTCAGAGCAGAGGTTACAACGGAGAGACTGAGGTGAGTGCAGGAAAAGGCGACGGCGAACGGCGTGAAAGTTGTGCACGCACCGGGAAGCCGCAAGCAAGGGGGGGTTTAATGCGTTTTACAGCGCCGAAGCTCCGGCGACAGGAGGCTGCATGCTTTCAGTGTGGAGCCCGTCTTTTGTTGCTTTGGCCCGGGCTCTCGCTGCCGCCGCTAACGCACCGACCGCCTCGCTCGCCTGCGTTATCTGTGCGTTTTTAAACGCAAGTGTCCGTGCAGCCTGCGTTTAGCCTGCAGATCCCACCGACCACACACACCAGCCATTTGGTGTGTGTGTGCGTGTGTATGTATGTGTGTGTGGAGATCTGTCCACGGCCCCGGCGTGCAGACACGCTGGGTGAGATAGTTTCATGCAAGGCCTGAATGTTGGACACAACAACTACAGCAAGCGGGCCTGCGAGCATGGCCGGGTTCAGCGGTGTTTCAGCAGCTTTGCGCGGCCTGCAGGGTCCCAGCTTCACCGTGCGAGCCGGTTTCATATCAATCCCTTATTTGTGAGGCACCGTCGGCCGTGTAATGGAGCGCAGATGAGACGGAAATAGACCTGGAAACAAATGCGGATTAATTGAGTTAAACGCGTTACCGGTGCACGGTTCGCCCGGTCATTCGTGGTTTGTTGTTGCGGTCAGTGAGTTTAATTGCTCCAGTTTTTTTATGTGCTGCGTGTGTGTTTGTGAACTCGACGCCTCGTCTTGCATCAAGCCTGACCGATGTGATTTATTTCCCAGGTCCGACAAAGCAAAGCAAACATGAGCGACAAGGGGACAGTCTCACCGAAGGAGAAGGAGGCAACAGAGAAGAGGGGGCGTGGAAGACCCCGCAAGCAGCCCCAGGTGAAGACCTCTGACGTAAGTACTTTTATTCTTACTTTGGTGTCAGGGTTGCACGTCCTGAAAGCACCACGAACCTAAACACAGCAGGAATTACGCCTATGCATGGAGAGAGGGAGGGACTGTGAGGTGCAAAAGCAGATAAACAAAACAAGCCTTCAGCCCACATCTGTTCCAGCTGATGCTCAGGTGGATCTGTTGCAGGCGAGGTGCTCATGCATATCCATGTCATAAGCCCCCCTCTGCTGTCTCCCTGAGCCCTTATGGCTGTGACCATCCGCTCACCCCTTATCTGTGTTAATGTAGTAACCCTACAACAAACTTCCTGTGTGTCTCACCGGTTTGTAAGCAACCTGTAACCCTACACCTTTAAACTGGCTTTAACCCCCCTTCACGACCCACCTCCACCCGTCATGTAATGGGTGACATAGCCGCGTGGAAGCGCAGAGTGGCTCATATAGCTGTCACTCAGCGCGCCGTGTTTTAGTATTGAATTGCTCGGTTGCTATGAGCTGCGGTTGTAAACACTAGAAATGCAACAGGAGACGCGTCTGCCATGGCTGAGCGTACAACCACAAATTATCACACAAACACGACGACTCGCACTGAAGTTACCTTGCGTCTGGAGCTGATGGTAATCCCCTAAAAGTTGACGCAGGCATTCTCCTTCACGCACCTTCGCGTTTCGGCGTCTGAGCAGCACGTTCTGCTTTTTGTGTGCCAGTGTTTGTTTGTCTTTACGAGCAGTTGTGGGTTTGAAACAGCGGTTTGTTTCCGTGACAGACCATGGCAACCTGCGGCTGTGACCACCTGTTGGTCTTCAAAGTACACGTCAGTCGCATTAACCTTCAATTCTGAACTTTTGCTATGAGAGTTTTGCATGTATATCAATGCTCATATTGC
The DNA here is from genome assembly GCF_051107435.1 of Chaetodon auriga. Taxonomy (NCBI): domain Eukaryota; kingdom Metazoa; phylum Chordata; class Actinopteri; order Chaetodontiformes; family Chaetodontidae; genus Chaetodon; species Chaetodon auriga. The sequence goes on from NC_135083.1 coordinate 7,232,230, forward strand.
CCTGTCCTCCTTCTGATAATGTGCCCTAAAGAGACTCAGTCAAATGCTTGTTGTAGATAATAAGATATTATACAGATTTTTTTTGTTAGCATGCTAACTTTATCTTTAAACTGTCTCATTAGGAACCAAGTGGGTCCCCTACTCCAAAGAGGCCCAGAGGACGGCCGAAGGGCAGCAAAAACAAGACAACCGGCAAGGGCAAAGTAAGTCGACACTGTCTGCGGACATGTTTTCACACAGCGCCGCGTCATGATTTCAACAACCGCTAACACGCACCCTGAGTCGGAATGACGTCCGTGCCAAGAAAGACGGATGCGGCTTTACAGTGAAGATGCACGCGGCGTTCGTTGTCCCTCTTGCAAGCGCTTCCCTTTTCGTAACCCTCTGCTCCCTCTGGCCGATCAACATTTCAACGGTAGCTAACCTCATCCTCTTAAAAGGACGTCCTGCTGTTACTTCTGATATATTGGTTGGCTGCAATGTAGCTGCTTCCCCTCCTGGTGTCAGAAATAGCCCGGCTAGGGTTTCCCATTGTAAAGACCTTGGTTTACTGCCTTACTTTTTTTTTTTTTTTTGAGTGATGCTCACTCTGTACTTCCTGTCCTCCAGCTTCCTGCAGCTTGTCATGCACAGTGTGGTGCAGGTGCAGAGGCCGCAAGACTGTTTCCAAGCTGACACTGAGCACCCCCCCACCCCCACCCGGCACACAGCCCTAGTTCTTCTCTGCCTGTCGTCTCCATAGCAACAACTGATTTTCTCCCTCGCCCCAACCCTCCGGCTCCCCCGTGCGCTCTGTCTTCGCTGCTCTGTATGGGAAAGGGAGCGAGCGAGGGAGAGTGAAGCGCTCATACATGTATGATATAGGTTTAGCAGCGAGGGCCAGGCTGCAGAGGGTTTGTGTCTCCGCTCAGTTCCACCAGCTGTCTCTGAGCCTCAGACCAGGTGGCCAGCGAACTGGAGTGCCCTGTGTGCAGTTCCTGTCGGCCTTCCAGATAATAGCCAATGAACCCAATGCCCCCTTTCCATCTGTCTCATTGCAGAGGTACTACTGCCATCTGCAGGCAGCCAGCGGCAGAGCTCTGTGCAGATATCGATTGTTTATATATCACAAGTTTTTTTGCACCAGTCCCCTCGTAAACGGCTTTGACTTCAGCCGGGCAGATCGGCGGGTCAGATGCATCGCCGCGCCCCGCCCAAAGCTCTGATAACACGGCACTGTTTTCTTTCACAGAAGGCGACAGCAGCCCCGTCTGTAGGGGGGAAACGCAGGGGAAGACCTAAGAAGGAGGTAAGAGCAAACAGCGCAGCATCAGTGCTCACATTTGTTTAAACCATTCCTCTCCTCAATTGAATTATGATTGGTATGACCGTCTGCAGGGCGAAATTGCATTTCCCTAATTCCCTCGCCTGCCTCCTTCCTCTCAGACGAGTCATTTTTACTCATCGCAGCTATTTTGGTTCTCGTGCGTTCATTTAGAGCAGCTTCTTGGTCGGCAGAAGGTCTCCAGGCACCTTAAGACCTCATGCAAAGGCAAATCTGAACCTGCAGGACAGCTTTCTCCTTCAAGTGTTCCCAACAGCGTTAACTGACAGCGCCGCTTTTTTTCCTGCGGCGGCAGAAATGAGTTGCCAGACGACGTACAGCCGGTCAAAAAAGCATGTTTAATCTAGGAAGAAATTGCGGTCTTGTAGTAACATTCTGTCATGTGCATGAGTGGTTAGGGCGTACTCTGAAAGAAGTCTGGATTGAATTAGTCACAGAAAGGAATGACCCAAAGTTACCCTCCTAACTATCCCCCTCATTTTTATGAATGAACATCTTGGGCTGTAGTGAGTGAGGAGGAAAAGGCGAGAGAGCAAAAAGCAGGATGCCTCACTGTGACTCACCACTCTTATGAATCACTTTTCACTACAGATGGCTCACCCTTCCCCTGGGTGTTCTTCATGCCACAGTGGTTTATCAAAGAGATTTATAATAACATTTATGTTTTTTCATGTTGGTACTCGGAGCTATGAAAAGTAAAAACAGTCACGTTGAGACATGAATCACAGGCAGCCATTGTTGCTGACTGTTGATGGCACTTGAGAGGCATTTTCCTTGTGGGCGTAGTCGAGGCCTGACTGGACTTTTTTTTTTCTCTCTCTCTCTCTCTCCCTGTCACAGGAGAAGGAGGAAAAGGCGTCCCAGGAATCATCTGAGGAGGAGGAGGAGGAGGAAGAAGAGGACCAGTAATTCACAACGCATGCTACCTCACTCAACATACTGACTTACTGTTAACCAGAACTGGGCTGTATCTCCAACACCAGTGCCACCACATGACCACTGTTCACGACAAAGCCCTCTTTGCCTGAAGGAGGGCTAAACACAGTACAAATATCATGCAACAGCACTGGATAGAACGATGGACCTTGCTCAAGCATAGATCTAAGAATTACATGAAAGGTAACAGCCCTTTTCTCTACATGTCATGTTATCACAAGTCTTTTATACTGGACAAAAGTGCGCTCAAAGGAGCCTGGACGTTCCCCCCCCCCCCCCCCCCCCTCCCCTGCCCGAAAGGATGGTTTGTAGGACATTCTCTCTGCTTAATGTTACTTATTTGTTGTACCCGCATCTGGGATGGTAGGGCATATAGATTTCTCTCCATGTTTTGTACTGGACAAAGGTGAATTTTACCTATACTTGCTGTTTTGTTTTCCTTTTTGTGTGTGTGTGTGTGTGCGTGCGTGCGTGCGTGTGTATGTATGTGTGTGTGTGAAGTGGTTAACCTATCCTTTGCATCGTATTATAGATGGAGTTGAGCTTCAGCGTTTAGGATGAGAATAGGTAACTGATGGTAGAAGTGTTTTTTTCTTTTTTTTTTTCCCCATTTCTAACCTGCATAACTGATTTTGCCCCCCCCTCCCCCTCACCAGTAAAGCAGAATCACCTTTACCACAGACCCCTCCCCTTCCCGTAGGACAGTTTAGATTTACTCCTGCTTCTCAGACTTCTTCGCGGTCCTCGCGTGCAGAGGGGAGATGTAAAGTGTATCGTCAGTAATCAGAATAGTCTGATCGGACTTACTGTTTTGTTCCTTCGGGTTACATACGTTTAAGAAAAAAAAAAAACATGAGTGTGCTGCTTTTCACGTTATAATAAAACTCAAATCTTTTTGGTATAATGTGTGTTTTTAAGGAAAGCGTCGGCAGAGTTCAAGGCTGAGAGCATCAGTGTCGTTTCTTCAGGGAGCTTTTACAAATGCTGTTACATTGGCGTCTTTGTCTTCACATGGTCCTCAGTTTCCAAGCGCTCACTCAATCACTCGCAAGGCAAATTGCAATTGGTCAAACAAGGAGTTTGATTGTAATCGAGGATAGTTGGTGGCACTACTATCCGACAGGGCTGTACGTTTGTTTTTTGTTTGTTTGTTTTTTTTTCATTCCATCGAGCTCTCAACTGCTTCACCTCGCTTGGTCTTCACTTAGTACAGTAATATACTTTCTTAGTCTTTTTGAAGATGTGTGTTGTATGCTGTCTGCTACAGGAAAAAAAAAACAATGTTTGTGTGTTTTCTAAGTGTCAGGGAACCCGCGGTCACAGTCCACTTAACTGGGTTTTTCCACACACCTAAGCTGCTACAACCTCAGTTACGAAACCCGGAAAACTGCAAACAGGCGATACAAGGCCTGGAATTTCATACCTCACTCAACAGCTTACTTTACCATATAATTGCATTTAACTGGTTTTCTGTTGTTTTTAAATGTAACCTCTGGCATGAGTTGGAAAGATGTCGTTATTACAAAGTTATGTGTATTTTTTTTTTTTTAACCTGACTGTAATGAGGTATCTAAGATATCAAGTTTGTGATTGTGTGTGTGCGTGTGTGTGCGCGCGCATACGCAGCACATCTTGGCTCATTCATAACCGGAGCTTGCAGACAGGTTGTATTAAATGTGTGAAGCAAGTCAGGGAGACCTGTCAGCTTGACGACTGTGTTCGCTGACTGTGGTAGATTAGCAGGTGTGTTTTTATCCGTTGAAAAATAATTCTTCTGGTGCACTGAAATATTGGTTCCGATTTTCATGGACAAATGTTTGTGTGTTTGTGATAGACTGGGCGCTCTTTCCACTTAACTGTTCTGTTGGCCACAGTGTGTTTGGCACTACCACACACAGCCCACCCTTGCCATACTCATACAAAGGTCATTTCATGTCTTTTTCCAACATCCTCCAACTACTCTTGACAATATCAGCATCATTTTACATACCAACATCTTGCATCTGTTCATTTATATACTGTAAACTCAACAGGATGGGATCATTTTTAATGTACACCATATATAAATGTACAATGTCTATATTTTCTATGGTGCCCTACAACAATTTGTATCAGAAATGGTCAATAAAGAGAATTTTCTTTGTCATTCTGGTCACTTCTTATAAGGCGTGTATCCATATTACATGGTTTCCACCCACCACTCAACGACACATGCAAGTTAATGATGTGCCCTGCATTTTTTTTAACAGTATCTAGACTGCTCAAATAACAATGACAACACAAAAAGAAAAACTTATCACTTTATTTGCATGTTCAATGTTTACACCCATCGATTCTCTCCCAAAGCATCAAATTAGTACAACAGTCTGAAGGCTAATCTCTATAACAGTGCTGCCAAGTTCATATACATCAGTAGTTCTTTGACTTTTCAAGTACAACCTGAAATCAGAGCGTTCATTTAAAAGTTTACCAGGCGTCTCACCAGTGCAAATCAATGTCACATGATTGGGTGTTAGTAGTTTGAAATGACGACCCTATTTTATCACATAAAATAAAGTCTCTAGGTAATGCATAGAAAATGAAGAGTGAGATGACTGAGGAGCACCGAGGAACACGTTCTGTGAGGATGTTTTCAGGTCCAGAAAAGACTGCAGAAAACATCCTTGTAAAAGCTCATTCTGATAGATGTCATGCCTGATAACATCAAGGTTAGGCATGATCTGTCCAAGATATTTATGTTCACAGCCACTGCGACACATGTTCCCCTATAAGAACAGCTTAACAGCTCTATTTTAGTTAGTTTACATTCACAAATGCAAGGCAAATGAAGGCCAGGAAAGCTTGAGATTCATCAAGGAAGAAAAAGTGAGGTTTCCTGAGTGCTTGATACAGTCAGACCTATGGCATTCATCTGAACACGCTCTTCAGCTGGAGGTAAATCTGTGCTGGTGCCATGCCTTGCAGACAGGACATATTTAGGGCACTAGTCACAACTCATTTTGGGGATGAGAGGAGGTTGGTGTTATTTACTTCCATATCTGGCTTTTCATGCCATTGATAAGAGTCATAGGATTTGGCTAAACCACAAAAAGATCTGGATGGTGGGGCAGCTAGTTAGAGCTTGAGAGGAAATTAAAACCAAAGAGGGCGTGTGCATCCTTTTCACTCAAAAGGAAACTGAAATAAAAAATGGACTAAACAGCTATTTCTAACTTTAGCAATATGAAACACTGAACTTAAACCTCTTTTTGGATGTGACATTGCAGCGTTTTGTGTCGGCAAACGTGACTGTTGGGAACTCTCATTTCATCAAAGATTTGTTTTTAAAGCACTGCAAAAAACCTCCGCACAACGACATGTGCAGGCGATGATCGGAAGCCCTCAGCAGGGGTGATGATCTTTAACTAGTGCACAACAGTAATCTACCACACAGGGAACACAGCCCCTAAATTATAGCCACTGCAAATGCCTACTACAACCCACAGGAACATAACTGCTCGCCGCATGTCGCCCACAACAACACTGTGAATGTAAACAACACAGTAAACAAACATAAACCTGTGTCTTCAGATAGATCCCACCTTTCTTAACTTTGACTCGTGTCCTCCAATCCCACAGTAAAAAGTCTGAATAAATAATTTCAAATAAATAAGTTGAAGGTACTGCGTCTGTTAGGCACACAGGATTGGCATCAGAAGCACACAAATGAACAATCACTCTGTCTGTACATAAAACAGGAAATCCAAAAACGCTGACTGTTGCTGATGTGCTCCAAGATAACGGCAAATGGTAGCAAAGACAAACAAAACAGGAAAGTCTTGTGCATGACTTCGAGAATGATTGATCTCTGTGGCTGAAAATGTTCTATGGCATGGTTCACTACCATCATGCATTCACGTCTTTGGTCAGAAGAGGGCGTCGCTGTTGGTAACTTCTGGCCCAACCTTGAACAATCTGAGGACATAAAATGCAAAGTACATGAGTCATTTCTAATAGTCGGAACTGATTGTTCCCAATGATAATATGTAAAGTGACTTTGTGACACTTTATTAGATCAGGGACAGATTTCACAAAACCTCAGCAGATAAAACCAAAACTTTCCAGCAGTAAATAGGAATCCAGAAGGAGTGAGAAAATGTTGTTTTGTGACTTGGGTGAACTGACTCTTTGAGGACATAACGGCCTCTTAAAGTAATACAGGACTTGATATGATTGCATCTCCTTCCAATTTCATTTCACAACTGTGAGTAAAACTTACTGAGCAGCTTTACACCTGGTCAATATCGCCACCTAGTGTTTCACATGGCTCAGTGCATGCTTTTTGACAGGAACCAAGCAGGCCAATCATCTAATGTCAACACTGTCATTCTAGCTATAACCATCTATTTCTATGTCTGCTATTTCTGAACTTGGTCCCACCAGGAGTATGAGAGGAGGTTCAGAGGCAGGTAAGATACCTTTAAGGTTAAACCTTTGGATAACCTGACAGCCACATGTACACACAAACATAGATTTGGTTTTTGGAACTGCTTTAGATGAACCATAAACACCGATTGCAGGAAATGTTTGAAAGTCAAAATTCTGTGCAGTTTATGTTTACAAAATATTTGATCACTAAAGAGGAACTGAAACTACCCACTGGCTGCTACTGTGAGGGATTTGAGTTGCAAATAAAAGAAGTACTGCCACATTTCTGCTACTACTACTACTACTACTTCACTTTCTACTGTATTTTTTGTAGCCCTGTTTCTATGTGGAGGAGGAAGTGACAAACCAAATGAGGAACTGCTGTGCTGTTAAGAGTGAATGGCACAACCAAGAAGAACCACACAACGACAAGAAATACACTGTGACAAAACAAGGCAACAGCAGACGTCCTGTGTGTAAAATGTGGTCAGCTGTATAATGATCAGGCAGGTTGGTCAACCCTCAATGTTTAGAAAGTACACATATCTTCTTACAACTGGTCCCCCAGGTAAAAATGTCCCAGAAAACACATAAATCTCCAAAAGTTTGAAAACCAATAGTGCATCATACCCTTGTGTCCTCTTCCCTCCACAACATTTCCTGTTCAGCTTCATTAAGCTCCTCTGAAGGATCGTACGTGTAAACTGGTAACAGCTGATGACGGAGTCTGTCGATTCTGAAAGACAAAAAGAATCAATCATTGATTTAATGAAACACAGAGATTAATCACGTTTATCACAAAACATTGTGCCATAGAATCAATATGCACCGCCTTACCTCCTTTTCTTACGAATATACATGACCTGAAACAGGCAAAAATGAAGAGTATTACATAAACTGTGCACAAGCAGGTCTCTCAATTCTGACTTTTAATTGAGCCTGTGCGTTGGGTAAGTCATCCTGCACCAACCAAACCAAATAACCACTTACCACAGCTGCGGCTATTCCAATGGTGGTGATGAGGAGAAATGGCACCAGCACATAGCCGACCGCCACATCTCCATTGATGACGGTAGGAGACTGAGTAGTGCTGTTCATTGCATATGTTCAGGAGGTGGGGAGGCAGGGGGCTGCTTGTGCAGGGCCTTTACAAGCAGCAGACCCCCTCCCTATGGCAGACACTGCAGGGGCTTTCGACTCAAGCTACCCGCTTGTTGTTTCTGCCTCATCCTCGTCGTTCATGTGACAACCACATGGTATCACTGCCCTCCCTAATCAGCGAGAAATCTGGGGAGCACGGAAAGAAAGGAATTTGCGCTGTTACAATCAAAGAAGTTGAAAGGTCATTTATTGGCAGTTACGTTACTCAACCAAGCTGCTTGTGCCAGTTGTGCTGAATTGACATAAGCATATAAAAAGTTTAAAGAAAACTGTTTTCCCGTTAATTATAAGCCACTTTTCATGCTGTGGTCGGTTGGTTTGCTGGTATTTGCTAATATGAATAAAGCAGACGGCGCTTCATAACTGCGCTAGCCACCCAAACTAAAATAAAATAAAATTAGCACTTCTGTCAATGAACTTCCCTGTTTAGGGGCTCAGCACTGAGCTAACGGCTACAAGCCCGTTAGCCACCGTTACTAGCTAACATGTATAAACATGGCTAACGTCACCGTTAGCTGCGCGGGTAGATGGAACCGTTACTGACAAGTTGTTTTATAGCATAAACAAGCTGAAGTGTGTCCTCTGCATCGAGAAGAGCTCCAACGAGGTCCAACTACAAGAGACCTGTTTTTCGTTTCTGGTAAATTCAGGTAAACTGTTACTCACCGTGCGATGTGCAAAGCTCCTCTTGTCGATACCGTTATGTTGTGGTTCGCTGGCAGTTTGTCTTCCGGAAGCGGCAGCAACAGTAACACTTCCTGTCTGGACCTTTCAGTATAAAAGTGGCATGACTACACAAAACTAATTCTGTGCCAAAAGTATCCCCCACCATGGCACGTAGTTCATCCTTACACTGTCAGTTCATCTTTATATCTGTTGGAAACGCATAACATCCGATTTGGTCCCACTCGTTGTCCGTTTGGTGCTAAAGAAACGTTTGGTGTGCATCTGTTTGAACCAAATTAACTCCTGGCAGGAGCTAGCATCACCAAGGAGCGTCATCAGTTAGTGTGTTGACATGGTTTTGTCCCGGGTTGGTCAAAACACTCCTCTCTGTTCAAATACTGTATTTGAAGCAAGGGGAGAAAGTAGGGGTTAAACCAGGACTCTGTGTTCCCACCAAGGGGAAAACCTCCAGAACCTGCAGCTGCTTTTCCTGTGGACAGAGCAGAACTTTCAGCAGGGCCTCATGGTAAGAAGCACTTAGACCAAAGTGGACCATGAACACCTGCCTTATCACTTCCCCCACAGATTAATGAAAGTACACCTGCAGGGCTGCAAACCATGATGAATGCAGATTTGTGAGGGACGTTGTATTTGAAAGTTGTGCTGCTGAATTTCAATGTCATGCTATGCAAGTGTCACAGATGACACTTGCGTAGAAGAGACTTGACTCCACGATATCTGCAGCTTCTTTATTCCATTGTCTATCATATTGTAGATGATAGTCTTGTAATGCATTGATTATTGCAGAATCCCTGTTTCGTGAAGTACAAGTTTAAATATACAAATTTAAATAAATCGATTGGTCTGAGAACATGGAGGGTGTTTTTGCCTCCACAGTCCGCATCACACTGTTTGTCCCCAAAGGGCAATTGGTTTGTTTTCATCACTCATTTATTTCTCACAGCCCCAACACTGCCCTGCTGCTGACGCTCCAATTAAATTAGCTTAGCCAGCTCTAAACCTGTTTGATGACAGGCACAAGTCCGGCACCAGGTGTTCCAGACTGACATGTCCAATGTTAGAATAATGATGCAAAATGTGAGACATCTCCAAGATTTGTTCAATATTTGGTGAAACAAGACACTATCATAAGTTAGGTCACAATCACTGGCACATTTCAATATGGGGTCTCTATCATCCTTAGTCTTTGGACTGTTGGTTATCTTGTTCCGCGCAGACTGGGGACTATACACACACACACACACACACACACACACACACACACACACACACACACAGAGTCATTGTTGGTCCAAACCAGATCAATAGTGCAGCATCTGTCCAGATTAGAGGACAGTGGTATTATCTTTTGAGTGCAGGGACGTGGGTCTATTGAACCTGCCGTTACCTGTTTTTTACCTTAACTCTACTTCTACCTGTGTATTTTAGCACGTTGTGTTATTTTTGACTGCTTTGCAAACATGAACAGTCAAAAGTCTGACTTTCTTTGAATTAAAGTTAGAGAGAAAAGTCGCAAAAATAAAAAAGGTTACATAAAGAAAACAACCTGCCACTTCGTTGTTCTGATAGTGATCCAAACAAGATGGCTTCCAGTTAAACAAAAATTAATTTTAATCTAAAATAACTATGAAACTTCAAGCAGGCATTGATGTATGTGCTGCAGAATATCTTTTTCTTTTTTTTTTTAAGATCTTCACAGCTACAGTCTCTTTAGTGTCCTCTCTAAAGCATTTGAACACATCTCCATAGCTACCCGTCCTAGAAATGTCAAAATCTTATAGTTTCCTGGCTTTGTGTTTGTCAGGTGTTGATTTCTCAGGTCTGCAAAGAAAACTGAAAACAGACTGTGAATGTTTTTATCAATAGCCGACAAAAGATAAACCATCTGACAGTTTTAACATCTTAATTTTTCAGTGCATGGATCCACACATTCCTTTAAGATGACGTGGAGGATGGCTCATTAGGAGCAAGTTAGACGAAAAACCTAAAGTAAAATTGTCATAGTGTAATTTCAAAAACATCAGCATTGAAATAGTGTTTGTATATTGCAATATTAGAACACAGTCAAAACAGAGTTTGATGATGGCCGACTTCCTAAAATCAAGGAAGAACTCACATTAAACTGTAATGTGTTGTACTCTAATTTAATGAAAAAGTACAACATAGTTTATTGTATTTAGAAATAATAGAAAAGTCTGCAACAACACATGTAAGATCAGTGTTAGTAGAAGCAACAATCGAGTGACATAATTCAAAAAGTTTACATGCTTCAGATGTTTGTATATCACATAGAACTTTGATCATATAAGTGTAATTAGTGGGACAAGTGTCTCATAGTATCTTCACTGTTCGCAGGCTCAGTGATAGTTTTTTGCACCTTCAGCCTTTTGCCACTAGATGGCAGTAAACAACTTTGAGTCAACAAGGACAACACATTGTAAAGGGTAGAATTTGTAATTTCCCTTGACCACGTTCATGATGGATATCAGTAACAATGGACTTGTATGTTTACTTGTGTCACAATGTAAATTTATGACATTATGCGTCAGCTCAGGTTAATCAGCAGATCAGCGTGAACCTTCAGTTGCTTCAGTTTTTCGAACATTGAAAGAGAATTTGATTAGCACAGATAATCTGTCAGCACAGTCGCTTCCAGGGAGATCAAATTTCCCTCAACAGTTTACGGTCTGACCACAGCAGAGGGAGAAGGAGGCGTGGAGGCTGCATTGTTTAATCAAAGCAGAAAGGAAATTTCATCTTGCCAGTCGTCACCTCTGGAAGGAGCTGTTAGTGTTAGCTGAATATAGAGTTGGATGAAATCATCTGTGTGTGATTATTTGATGTTTGTGGAGGTTAGAGGTCAGGGGTAGACTTGCAGTGGAGACGGTACTTGAGCGTTTGTGCATTTCTATGTAAAACAGACAGAGTCGTGCGTGTCTGACTGTGCATCAAAGCATCACTGCAGCTCAGATGAAGAACAGTTGTTCAGCAGCGTGTGACCGCAGTGATCAAATGAACAATCTGCACTGATGGAAATTTCATTATATAATTAGCATAAAGTCATTGCTCCTCAGAGTCAGACCAAAGCCGGCATCCAGTCGATCTGCTTTAAGGCATTTGCTCCTCCAGAAACCTCGTCTCCACAGAACAAACACCTCCTCTCTTCACCCTGTTTGCGTTAGATGTTGAGTGGCTGTGGCAGGGCGCTTTAAAGGACCAGCACTGCAAAAAAACTGAATATTCTCTCCCCTGATTTAACAGAGATGTCTGCTGTGCATTTCTTTCTTTGTGGGGAATGAGATAAATAGCACATCTGTCAGACTACAGGCAGAAGAAATTTCTAAAGGGTATTATCAGAGCACCAATCCAGAGAGAGTGAAGGCACATAGTGTAGCTCGTGGTTTGTCCATTGATACGAAGTGCACTTTAAAGGGAAGGAGGATGGAAAGAGCCTGCATTGTGAGCATGTGGTGGTTATATCTCAAAACCTCAGACATGCTTTAAAATAACAATCAGGAAGTCCTTGAGTAAATGAAGAGGGAAAAAAATGAAATAGCTCTGAGTCATTTTCTACTCAAGGTCGTGATGCAGCGATTAAACGTAGGATTAAAGAGCTTCAAAATACATAAAACGTCATTATAGTTGGATTTTGTCATTTTAGTGTTTTCACATTGAAGAACCATCCTGACATCATTCATCGTTACGCCGGACCCTCCATAGGTTGATAAAAAACACAAGGTTTCAGTGCCGCGCTCCTCTTTGACCTCACTGCGTGTCTCCTAACACGTGTCCAGTATGATCCGGCTCTCCTACGGGTCACTTGGCCCTGCTTACAATGCCTCTGGTCTGCTGAGTGTAATATAGCACTTTACTGTCTGAGAGAGCACTTTGGTACAAAATGTCAGAACTGCATGAGCCAGCAGGTGAACAGACCTTCCTTATGTACTTGAAACAGTGGATGGAGAGTCTGTAGGCCTGTTTGGCAGCCAAAGGACAAAACCACTCCATCTCCCTCCCCTGCAGTGTAATGCAATGTGGGCGTGATTGACAGGAGGGGAAGCAGTGACGCCTCCTCTCACCATCCGCTCTGCTCATTGGTTGGAAAGTGGAAGTCACATTTGGGGCTCTCCCCATTTTAAATCCGAACTATAAACCGCAATATTATTTTAGCTATTTATCTGTTTTCTTTAATGAAAAATATTTCCCACAGACTCAAATATGATCAACACGAAACTTTCATGCTCGTGAAAGCCTAAGAACGCAAACCACCCACTCCCACCTGCAGATGCGGACACATCTGGCAAAGCTCCCCTAAGCTCATGTGGCAAATGTTGGGAGGGGAATTTGAAAAGTCCTGCATTGGCTCCCTCGTTTCCCCGCAGCCTGTTTCTGTCGTCCATTGAAAGGAAATCGCTGGGCCATCCCCCCGACGCGCGCCTGTGCTGTGGAGCTCCCCCTTGCTGCGTGCATCGTGATCTAGTGGATGCGGAGTCTTGCGGAGAACGCAGGGTCACCTTCTGTCACTGCAAGGGGAAATACAGAATAAACTGCAGCACAGACTGTCAGATAGTGGTGCACCTCAGCGGCGGGCAGCGTCTCTGGTAAGTCGGTGCGTGTGTCTGCTCCGTGTTGATGCCACATTGCTGCACAGGGAAGAGAAGCTGAGCATCCTTTTATAGCAAAGGGCGACGCGGGGATAAAGGAATCTCGTTTCCAGTATCATCTCCCATCGTTCGGACCATGTCTCATCCGCTCTCTGCCGCGAGACCGACCAAGTACTACAGATACACTAGCAATAAGAGCGATTTTGAATAATGCATGCGTCATGTTAAATGGTGTACCGCTGTTTGCATACGCCAAGGGTGAAGAGGACCATCTTGCATCATCTTTGGATTACTATTGCAGGCTCTGCTCTCCAGCTGAACTCTATTCTTGAGTGGTTCACTCCGGTTTTGCACTGTCAACCTAATATTGTGACTCCCTTTGAATGAATAGGACGGGGTGTTGTTTTTACCATACAGCTGTTCCTGTTGCCCTTTGAATTGGCGAGGAAGCGCAAATTTGACCTCAGTGTCCAAATTGTATCAGTGATTCAATGTTTATTTGCTTCAGTATTCTCTGCAGAAAGACTAGAACATACGTGGTCAGTATGATATCAAAGATTGGTGCTATGTTACGCTATAGTATTTGGAGATGGTGGTAAAGCCTGGGGAAGGATTGCCATTTTATGCTCCTTGCCATGCGCCAAATCGGTAAACAAGACTAGGAATGTGATGTGCGTCGATCAAACGCGTCGGAATCACCACTTCTTTCTCTGCATGATGGGTTTTAATCGTTAATCATTCATTGCATATGAGTCGGGGTTGTTTTTGTAGGATTTCTCGGGGAAATGGACGCGCATGTTAATGAGAGCACTCCGCTCTGACGTTATGTAATTGGTTGTCACAGCACAGCGAGGAGCCATCTCTGGCGTCATTGTTGTTTTTTGTTTTTTTTCTTCTTCTTCTTCTCTGACAAACCGACAGCACCACAGAGGAGGAGCATCCTGCTTTCTACATGGGATTAGGTGCATGTGGTCTTTTAATCATTCATCAAATCTGCTCCCGGGCTGAAATGCATCCAGGCTTCCAGCCGAGCAAAGTGTCCCGTAGCCACGTTGAGGCGCTCAGCAGCGGAGATGTTAGTTGTTGTGTTTCTGCAGTTTGCTTCGGGGCTTCTTCTTTAAACCCTGCAGCTTCTCCACCTCGAACCTCCAGCCGTGCCTCGCCGCTGCCGTGCGCAGAGAGTGCGCGTCTGGACGAAGCGCTGCTGCGTGTTTTCGTGTCGAACCCCGCGGCTTTCCGTCCGGGTGGTGACGCAGCGGATGACAGCCGGCTCGCTCGTGTCCGCCTCGGCTCGTTGTGGAGCTGTCCGCGGTGCTGAGCTCACGGTTTGCTGTCAGCAGTCAAGGTGCCCCCAAGAGAGCCCGGCACGAGGCTGCAGAGGAGAGATGATGATACGGTCAGGGGGGGGGTAATCCAATTCTGTGGCGGAAGAGGGGGGGGGTTCAAGAGTGCTCGCTATTTATCAGCAGAGTCCTCACTCTCCACGGCGGAGACGAGTTAGAGGAGTTACAAGTGTATCATCAGGAAGTCCTCCAGGCCCAAAGTCTGATCAAAATATCGTCTTTTCCAAGATCTGTGGGCTGATTTCTATCTGTCTGTCTGTCTGTCTGTCTGTCCCTTAAAATGAAACTCAAAAATTGTGGCCTTTGTGTGTTTAATCTGAAGGATTTTTATACGGTCAAAAAGTTAATTCATAATTTAACATGGGGGGGGGGGGTCCAAATCATTCATTACAGTCATATAAAAATATACATACTGTCATTTTTGTGCAACACAAATGTTTGTTTTTCATTCTTATCTCTATCATCATCATCATCATCATCATCATCAATTTGGGCCTAGTTAGTAAAGCTGGGTATCGAACCTAAAGCGTCCTTTTTGGTACCAACTGAAAGGGCAAAGGACTCTACAGCTGCTTGTGTTGATGCAGCATTTAAAGGCATGATGTGTTCATTTTGGCATTCAACTGTGTAAAATGGACCAGTTCTGTGTTTTGTTGAGTCGTGTACTTCCATTATCCCAAATGTTGCCAACAATGTTCAAACCCGGAGAAAAACCGCTTTCATTCAAGCTAACGTTGCGTTTCATTTGGTCAGTGACATCACATCACCTTCACCTCCTCTTGTTATGACCTCCACAGAAACACCAGACGATGCGTGAGGAAGGACGTCAGCGAGCTAGCTAGCCACTCTGCTGTTTACTCTTGTTTGTATTGCTGAGTCGTGATGGAGCGCCATTATTCGTTTTCGTCGACAGTGGTGGTTGTTTAACAACGAAGACATCAACTCTCAAGATCCCACGCTACTTCATGACATCATCAAATTCCAGCTTTTGTTATTGTTTTGATTGAGAGCCCCCTAGTGGCAGAAATGACACGCTGTATGTTTGAGATGAAAGAAGAGGAAAAAGTTGATTTTGGTGTCCGTACTGACACTCAGGTGATAATTCTCTGCGTGTGCTTTTGTTTGTGCTGGAGTCTGTGCTCGGCTGTGTCCTTGAGCGGCACAGAGCTAATAATTAAGTCAGGAACTACTCGTCCTTCTCTCTTTGAGGCTGTGTGTTTATTTTCAAAGGCCACCACAAGTATGTCATCTCGAGCTGCTCACCCAGAGTCTGCGGTGCTGCTCATTTTGTGTTTCCACGCTCGACTCATTTTGTCTGTGATTATGGCCAAGCGGCGTCTTCCTGCTCAGCAATTTAATTACCTTTTGCACTCGTGCAACCACTGGCTCACTCTGTGGTTATCTCTGACCATTCACAGAAAACAGAAGTTGTGACGTGAAGGTTATCTACCAGCGATAGAGCACACATAGCGAGGTTAACCCAGAGGGCGAAAATAATAGTTTTAGGCCGCTTTGCCTCATGATTTTAGAGAGTTTTTAATCTGAATCCTCTTAGTTTGGTTTCTTTTTGGCCTCGTCCACATGAACTGACAAAGGATTAACAGGAGCGTGGGAAGTGTGGGAAGCGCGACAGTTCAAGCTATTGTCATTTTTTTGGTTGTTTGTTCTTCTGTTTAATGTGAGATATCTAAAATAGGTGCAGGACTTCTGACAAGTGGGGGTTGCTTTGTTCTTATCACATTAGATGCCGCTTAAATCTGTAATCAGTTTTACTTTTTAACTCATGGAGATAATTGTGTCTCAGACGAGAGTCCTCCCTCTAACACTTGGTTGTTCTCTTTCATCATGACAATGTGAGGGCTAATGGAGGAACTGCTGCAGAATACTGATGTGTGCAAATCACTTTTCAGATGCAAACCTGCAGCCAAGCCGTTCATAAAGGTTTCAGTTACATGTGGCTCTTGTCGTGTCTCTCTTTATATACCTTACTCGTGTCGGTGACCTTGGTTGTTGTCTTACCGCGCCGTCGGTCTTGGGTGTTTGTGGATGGTCCTGAGACATCATGTGTGAGGAGAGCAAGGACAATGTGTGAAATAGTGGGGCTGTTTTTTGATATCCTCCTTGGCGTGCTGCTGAGGAAAGGGTTAAAGGTTCCTGTTGCTCTGTTAAAGGAGGAGATAGTGGTGTCTGACAAGGTGTGAAAAAAGAGGCAATGTAGGAACAGGGAGTCTGAAGGGCAGCTGGCGTGTCTCATTTCTCTGGGCGCACAGCAGAACACACACGGGGGGGAAGACTCTATCCTCGCTGGAAGATTTATGACGCTGGAGATTATCAGAAGCATCCACGGCACCTTTTGCAGCACAGAAAGGCTTTCATTTAGTTTAGTTTTTAGTTTCCTATCTGTGAATCTGCTTCCATGTGCACGAGGCTTTTTATTTTCTGAAATATTAATGGAGTAATCAATCCAGTCAAAGGGATATCTGACAGCTGATTTCACCTTTATACACACTGTCCTGTCCTTCCTGTATCTGCAGAAGGCACATCACCTCTCCTACAGATGTGTTTATTTCTGTGTATGAATGAGCGTCATGTTACCTGCTGCCTCTCACGCGGTGAAGCTCCACCTGAGGCAGAGCACTGATGTAGCGTGTGTCAGGATATTTTGGGCAATTCAAAATGGAGTCCCAGCGTGCCAGTTGAGGGCATGAATCACTCACCGGAGTCTGGATCGATACTGGCGTGAATGGTTAGACATCAGCATCAGTGGGTTTTGTTTATGCGCTGTCTGGTGGCAGCTGAACGTACTTATGAAGGCAGCAGCTTCAAGTCATTGTTTTGAACACTAGAGGGTGTGTTCCTCATGGCCATGTTCAGAGAGACAGCGGCAGACAGAGAGACAGATGATATAATGTTGCCTTCTGGAAAAGTAAAGCATTTCGTCATGGTGTGTGTCTGAAAGCCTTGAATTGAAACTAAGGCTGCAATTAACAAGTGCTCAGCCGATTAATCCTTCGCTCTATAAAATGTCAGAAAATTGTGAACAATGTCGATTTCCCAGAGCCAGAGTGACGTCAAATGTGTTGTTATGTCTGACCAACAGTCTAAAACCCCAAGATATTACATTTGTTATTATATATGATGAAGAAAATGAGCAAATATTGCCATGTAAGAAGCTGGAACCTGATCATTTCGGGATTTTTACCTAAAAAAATAAATATTTTCTGTTGACTGACTTGATTAGTCCGTTCATGTTTCAAACAGCAGCTGGCTGGTAAATGATTAACAATCTATGTTGGGATTTCTTCATCATGAGACTGCTGATGTCTGTCCTTCAGACAAATAAGACCACCATAAAGTGACCATGACTCAGCATTTTAATTCGTGCCAGAACCTGCTGGAGGTGGCGGCTGTCAGGCGTCCCACTGTGCCCACAGCTCAGGTTGCTTCATCTCACTGGGTGGGCTGCTTCATCGCGGTTTAACCTGTGAATTCAGTGCATCCATCCATTATCTGAACAGCTTATCCTGTTCATGAGGTGCAGGAGCAGATCCCAGCACACACACAGTGGGTGAGGGGTGGTGGTGGTGGTGCTGGTGGTGGTGCACCCTCCACAGGGAGAAAGATTCAGGCACACTGCACGTAAATGACTGAAAGACAGATGTATGCAAATACAGTTGCAGAGAAGAGAATAACAGTCACATGACGCTTTCAGACAGATTAAGCTGAACTGAAGTCATTATGACCTCATCAACGTTGCACACTGAATATGTAGGTATTAAAGAGAAGACAAGATGGCCGTATGATGACATGAGCATGATGCTGAAGCTGCAGGTAGTGATTGTTTTCATTTCTGATTCATTCGTCAGTTATTTATTGGATTCAGCTGTAGAAAATGCCCGTCACATCATCCCAAAGCTCCTTGAAACAGTCTAAAACCTGAAGACAGTCAGTTTGCAGTGATATAAAACAGAAAAGCAGCGAATAATCACATTTCAGAAGCTAAAACCGGTGAATGATTTAGCTTTTTCTCAACAACTCTTCTGTTAATCAATTAATCGACCGACTGTGTTTGCGGTCCCTGTGTTTCAAACCGTATCGAAAGCACAGATTCTTACAAATCAAGAGTGTGCGTTTCTTTTCCTGTGTGCTTATTTTATGTAAATTCAAACATTTCCAGCCAGCACCGGCGACGAATAATTCATGTTGAAAAGAGCACTAATCATGCTGGCGACGTGCAAATAAACATGAAACAATCATGTTATCAAGAGAGCTGCGTGGTGGACACATAGTGCATGCACATATACGTACGATTGCATTCTCACTCCAACTATGAGCTTTAAGTCTAAATGTATGTGAGTTAAGTGATTATTGCTTCGTCTTTTGAGGTTTGTTAAATGTTGCATTGGAGTACCTTATATTATTAGCTGTAATACATTGCTGTTTAAGGTTTGGCAGTGTGGGTGAGCAGTATGTGTTGAGTTTTGTGTGTGTGTGGGCTGCATACTCTTAAAATATGGTATGCGTTAGTGGCAGCAGAAAGGTTACGCTCTTTAAGATAAATGCTGAATACGTACATTTATACATATTTTATTTGGTCATCTTATATCAGTGTAATATGTTGTCTGGTGTCACATTTACAAAAATCATCAAAAATCCAAAAATCATTGCAGAATTCACACCCAAATCAGTACAGTACACGATTCATTTACTTACATTAACCCTGCCTGGTTTAGGATGCTGCCAACATTAATTATCTCGTTATCGGAGTGTAAACTGTAAGGAAACAGGAGGCTGCGGTTATTAAATCTTCTACTTCCCACAGAGTCAGAGTTCACTAATCTCCCCTCGATTGTGATCGTTCAAAATGAAATTCGGCTAATCTCTCGACATCTCTGCCTCTGTAAAGATAATTGGTGTTTTGACGCATGTTGGGCTGATTTCCATTCACGTTCCCATTAAGAGCCATTTAGCAGTTAAGCTTCCTGCTACTCGATGCTCAGACGACTGACCGCGACATCTCGTGTTTTTCTTCGCACAGGTGATCTCCTGCAGGGGACCAACAGCTCTCTGTAAGGTTTATGGAAACCTGACCTCCCACTGGTGGAGAAGGTGAGTTCTACCTGTTTGTGCTGCGTCTTCTTCGAAATCTTCCCGCTTGCTTGATCCTCATTTAGTCTGGAGTTTGACAGGTAATCCAGCAGGAACGTAGCAGGCTTCTTAAGGACCTTTTGGATCATTTATAATGCTAAACACACCACTTGAGGTAATTAATAGCTCTTTTGTCAGTGCTGTTAATATTTCATTAGAGTGTTGCAGTGTGCTAACTGGAGGTCGTTTTCGTTTCTGATACGAGATTTTTATATTGAATTGTGCTTTATGTGGTCTGCTCTGTGCATGGGCGTGTACTGCATGATTTACATGGCATATAGGATTACAGTGCTACTGTAGGGTTGCATTCCAGCTCTCTAGCTCCAGTCGATCGCGTGCACCAGCCTGCAGTCTCTCTGGGTATCAATAACGTTTTGACTCTCTTAATAATTTACCCTTTTTTTTGTTGTTTTTCGAGGCGATTATCTCAGAATGTACTTTCATTCCCTCACCAAGAGCAGCTGTGGTTGTCTCACTGGGAGGAACGATAACTCAGGGGTGATTATTGATTTCCTTGTTTGATCTCTTTGTTTCGTGAGCGTTGTGACAGAACCTCGCTGCAGCGGCGAGGTTAAGCAGCTGTTTGATGAGCACAGACTGTTGTTTGTATGTGCAAGAAGGCTCGTCAGCACACGATGGCCCAGTTCAGGAAGGCTTCTCCAGGGATCCTGAGCAGTTTGGTCTGAGTGAGGAAGCTGGGTCAGAGGAATATAATGTGTTTATACTGTCAGTAAACAATGTGCTGAAAGGTTTAGTAAGAAATACAGCTGCAAAGAAAACATCATCACCAGCAGCAATATTATACCAGCTTGTCTTGCCCAGACATCATTTTCCCCTATCTGGCCTCTGAAACTGCATCGCCATCCTCCACAAATGCACTTTTAATATCACATTGCATCTTTGATTTTCAGAAATGCCTCTTTTCTTTAGTTTGTTTAGATAACCACTTAACCACAAAATGGCTCATCAGATCAGGGGACTTTTAGTCTGCAATTTTCATATTTTCAAATATGTAATCAAGGACAAAATGTACCAGTTTGATTCTGTATTTTCAAAATGCAAAATGCAAAAGATGTCTACTATTCATTCACAGCTATTCAAAGCTAAAGTCTCGGTGTAGAGTCTATCCACTCATGATTGCTTTTGTCATAAATCAAGAAGCAAAGTTATTAAAAAGCTAAATTTGTAATAATACAATTGGAAAAAACTGAGGAAAAGGAGAAGGAGTCGTGCTTGCAGTGTAGCCAGTAAGAATGTTTAAAGAGCGAGTAATCAAATAAGACCAAGTATTTTTATTTAATGCATTAGTTTATCAGCTCTCTGCCACCCTTTGCTGCGTGGCCTATAAAAACGTGGAAAGTAGGATACTGATATTCTTACTTCTTAGAGTCAGTTTTAGAGCTGATCACTGCCCCCCCCCCCTCCTGCCAGCTGGGGAGGTCGCCCAGGCTTAGCGGCTTGTTTATGCCCTCAGGCTCGTTAGCCGGTTCCTACATAGAAACATTTACACCAGACTTATTTATTTTCCTTCCGTCTCTATTTAACAGCCAGCAGCACTGGTTTGGCTCATGGTTAGACGTGTCCATCAGTCACTCTGCAAGGCAAACTGGCAATATCGGCTGTCAAGACTGCCTCAGATAAACAGTATAGGTGTGTGCCAGTTCAAAGTATGATATGGATGTAAGTAAGAGTCACACTGGCTTGTTTTAATGAGCTACAGCTTGCTGCGCTTTTACTTCGTCTAATCTGATCAGGGTCTTTGCTTTCGAGTTATGTCCTCGCGTGCCGTACGTTGACAGGTCCTGGTCCAGTTGCGAGTCCGAGCCCTTGATTTCTGCAATTGAGGTCTGATTGGAGTCTCAGTCTCCAGTCACATGGTGGCATCAGTCAGTTACTCTCCCTGAACGGCCGCTGGGTATTAGAGGTGGGTATATAAATAGGGATGTAAGATGATTAGTCTGGACATTCGGTTGATGTATCTCTGGGCAAACTGGTGTCACTGCTTGTCTTCTCAGTTTTCTGTTATCGCGGTCTTATTTAACTGCATCAAGGAGATTCATTGCATCGATGCACCTTTTTTATTTGTATTGACTTGTTATCAGTATTTTAAGGGAGATTGCTTGTTCTTATGTTGGCCCATTCAAAGACAATTTTAGCCATTGTGGCTCTGTGGATGGCAATAACAGTCATGATCCCCAGAGGATGAATGTTAGTGTCTTTTGTGATCCCCTGACTTTTATCCTAGTGCCACACATGATGCTGACACATGGCTTTTAGTAAAATTACTCTGGGACTGTTGGATGGATTAGCATGAAATTGGGTGAAAACATTCACGTCCCCCTGAGGATGAATTGTACCATCCTCTGATGTTTTCTCTTGGGCCATCATCAGGTCAAAATATCAATTTTACCAAAAAGTTATGTGATCAAATCCCTGCAGTCTCAGCTGTAAATGTTAGCATGCTAACAGGCTAAACCAAGATGGTGATGGTGAATGTTTCTTCTATTTTAATCTCCTTTTCCTCCTTTTTAAAGAGTGAAACTCAGCTGATAGTGAGAGATTTTGCTGTGTTAGCAGCCCCTCCCGTCTTCCCTCTCATGTACAAACAATAGCAAACATAGATTTTTATCATCAGGAACATCAAGTTTCAAAATGGTTCTTTGAGTCAGTATGAAAGCATTTCACTCATCATCTGCATGTGTGACATTTACTTCAGAAAGTGAGCCAAAGCATCTTACTAACGAGTCTCGGAGCTGCTTTTGAAAAAGGAAATTAAATGAAATTTCTGTTGTTGATGCACTAAAACCTGCTATTATTTTGAATGTTTGAAAGACTTTGAGGTGTTTATCCCTTTTTGGTTTAAATAATCTGTAGCACTCTTTCCATAAATCTGCCTCCCGCTAGCTCCGCATGCCTCATACATTGACATACATGAACGGGCCGTGTGCTTGAAGGCAGCCCATCAGTATTCAGTGCAGTAAGAAGGCAGAAAGCTGGTGCGTTTGAAGAGCAGCATTCCCAGATTGACTATTGCCTTGTTCATTCACGCCCTCCCTTCTTCTGCTGCCGCTGTCAGCCGGGACATCAGGAAAAACTGGACTGGAACCAGAGCCTCCAGCCTCTCTGCTCCATCTCACAGCCACTGCTGCAGTTCATTCCTTCATCACCACCCATCACAATATGTCTGTCTCCCCCTCCTCTGCTCCTCTCTGCCTCCCTGGTCCGTCTCTCTCTGCCCTCCCCCGGCCGTTTTTTCCCCCTGTCTTCACCACACTGTCACCGGGAGGCTTGTGGCGAGAGGCTTGACAGTTACATAACCACTGCAGCAGCGCCCAGGACGCTGTGTTAAATCACAACTCAGTCAAGTGTGTGTGTGTGTGTGTGTGTGTGTGTTTGTCTTTGTGGGTGCTTCCTATTGTGAAATGTATGTTTCCTCAAATTTGGGGATGGATCCAGCAGGCGTCCATTCAGTAGTTTCCTCCTGTCTCTCTGCCTGACTGTCTCTGTACCCCTCTGTTTGTTTCCAGCTGTCTGGGATCTCTGTTTATCTCTTGGGATATTTTTTCACTCAGTATCTGGCATGGATGGTTCATTAGTGCAGCTATCGTGTGTGTACATAAGTGGATGGAGCAGTATTACCCTTCCCACTGTAAATATTCCTGGATCGTGTTACAGTTCGACAATAACTTTCAACAGTCTTATTTTAACTTTATTTCTGAGAAATCGTGTTTTTCTCAGTTAGTGTGGGATGCTGAATATATCTAAACAGTCCAGATGCTGGCAGCTGTGTGAGGCTCTACTTCAGCACAGCAGTGAGCTAAACGCTAACATATTGATCTTAAGCAAGTATAATGTTTACCATGTTTGCCATCTCACTTTAGCATGTTACCATGCTAACATTTGCAAATTAGTTGAGCATTGCACAAATGTAAATTTTGACAGGATGATGGCGCTTGATGAACCATATAGTAACAAAGTTATCAGGATTATATATTTTCATAGTTACATAGAATTTCATGGCAATCCATCCAATAGTTGTTCAGATATTTCAATCACAACCACAAATATCACCCTCATGGTGACGCGAGAGGAACAGGCAGTCACTGAAGTCAGTAGGATGCATCCTCTGAGGACCATGGAAAGTGACCATGGCAAAGTGTGGCTGAACTCATCCAAAATTGCCCCAGAAACCAATATTCAACAGATTTAAGCTGCTTAATGTATTAAAAAAAAACTATCCAAAGCTCAAATTATGACTTCAGATCTTCATTAGCAGCACAAGTAATTCTGTCATGATGTATTTACTCAGTCTTGTCAGTGAACTAGAACTTTCTCAGTGCCTTTGCTGGTAGTTTGTACCGATGGTTTCATGCCCATCTATGCAGCCAGTAACATAACTTTGTCTGAGCAGATGTAAAATATAACTTTGACAACCGATACCTTATGACACCTCCATCTTTACTACCCTGTATGACCTTACTTATTTTTCAAGCAGGCTGCATAACATAATGATAAATACTCTAGTCCTCGCTCTCACTGCAACATGAACCCTTCATAGGACGAGCACACGCCACGCACTGGGCTGTCACTGGTGTTTGCTTCTAACAGCTCAGCTCTACAGAAACTTGAAAAAAGGCTGTGTAGCTGTAGAGTCATGCTTCAGGTAAAGTCTGCACAGTGCCTAGTTCGTAGTCATAGTTGTAAACAAGGTTGCAGCGGCAGTGAGTCATGTCATTATGTCTATAGTTCATTGATCTCGCTGAGGTGCGCTGAGCCTCCTGCTGCAAGTTGAAGCAGGGTTGACCACTATTAAGCTATACACTTGTGTTGTATTTCAGATGTGTTGCAGAAAAAAGGTACAGAAAAGTTTGATGTGAACAGCCAAGTTCTATCACTGTGTCTCAGGAGTGTCAAAGAGTTAATAGCAAGACTCACTTTAAGCTTCATGCTTTAGGTTTTAGCTGTGCTTGCTGATTGGTTCACCACCTTGATCCTGAGTGAAATGTCTACCACCACTGGATGCTTTGCCATGAAAGCTGGTACATTCATGCTCCCCTGAGGATAAACACTGCTGACTTGGCGACCCCATGACTTTACCTTGAGCACCCCCAGTAGGGCTTCTCCATTGACAGTTTTGACCGTGCCGAGTCAAACCGTACCACTTTGATTTGCCTTTCCATGACCAGTCGGGTCAAAGCACGCCCGACCGCCTCCAAGCGGGTCGTGGTGACGTTAGATGGGCTTTATTTCAGCGACGTGTTTGAATAACCTCAGCTGCTATTGCCAGACGGCGCAGACACTTCATTAGTTTCAATCATCCCATCTCTGTTTTTCAGGAAATAGGCGGTAGATGCCCAGAAAAGTCGTAACAACCTGAAAATCCATGATATGTAGCTCTTAGTGAGGCAGCAACGCCTGCTGCACAGTGCAATAATAAAAAGCACTAAAGAGCTTAAAGCACTGCTGTGCTGCTAGCACGGCTGCAGACTCCTGTTCGCTGATCAGTGTAAAGGCTGACTGTTTAATTTAGTGTAATTGTGAATTGAATAAGGCCCATTCATAACCACCATCCTTTTTCATGTCTCTCAACCAAAGGTCTAAAAACAAAGCCAGTGTTATTTAGTTACTTGTGATTCTCTTAACACTTTACTGTCTGATTAATTGTAGTACTATTTACTGATAAATTAGGCTCATTCTCAGGAGCAGATATTCTATTCGTATCATTATTGTGATAAACTGCTTAAGAAAAAAAGCTTGACTTGTTTCAGATTTTTCTTTTATTAAACATAGTTTTAATTTCTGTTGCAGTTTTCCAAAGCATTGTGCATACCTGGTATTTGTTTGCTTTCAGTTGCCGACGTGCACAACAAGCCCATGTCAGAGTGCCAGACCATGACCTCATCTCTCTGGTGACACTGGATGGTCCTTTGATCAGATATTAGAGACTGAACCAGAGCACAAACTGTTTTATAGGCTGTCAGATGACAGGCGACATGGCGCTCAGTCCCTACCAGCTCCATATGACCTGTAGCTGACCATGACCTCTGACCTCCCCGTGGGGTGGGGGAAGAGAACAGAACGGAACAGAAATCAATGTATATTAATTAAGATGCTGTCTTTTGTCGTCTCTCTTATTTATATCCCAGTGCTGAAAAATTTTTGTGTGGCCTGTTGTTCTGGGAGCTGAGAGCACACCTGGCTGACTCATACAAAACAGATATTGGTTAGAAATGGTCAACAGGAAAAGGACCCCCGCCGCCCCACCCCCCACCCGACACACACACACACACACACACACACACACACACACACGCACGCACAAGGAACAAACAGTGATGTAGAAACTCGAGTCTTGATTCTTCCACCGAGAGCTTCTCCGGGGACGTTCATGATCAGATAGCTGAGTCATCCTGCACTTGTTTGCTTGAAATCATGACCCACACAGCCAGCCTGCAGGCATGGACTGGGTTGCTATGTTACAATATCCATCCATCCATCCATCCATACATCACCTATAAACGCTGATCCTTTGGAGGGTTGGGGGTGGAGCTGATCCCAGCTGACATTGGACAGGAAACTGGATACACCCTGGATCACAGACACAAATAACCACTCAAACTCACATTCACACCTGTGGGAAATATCGAGTCGCAGTTAACCTGCATGCCTTTGGACTGTGGGAGGAAGCCGGGGCACCTGGAGGAAACCCACACCGACACAGGGAGAACATCTACGTCTGCACCAGCAGGTTAAAATATCTCAACATTTACTTCGTTTATACGTTCATGGTCGTTAGATGATCAGTCCTAATGACTTCTCCTGACAGTGCCACCAGTACATTTTTCTTTTGCCTTGATGGCTATTGGATGGATTGCTGTGAAGTTTGGTATAGACAGTCCCTCCTCAGGATGAGTTGTCATAACTTTGATTCCTACATTTACCATCTTGTACCATCATCAGGTCAACATTTTAAATTGCCCCATCCTTTGGATTATGACAAAATGCCTGCAAAACTAGTGACATTCCCATCAGCCTCAGCTGTAATTCGTATTCAGTGGTAACAGCAGATGTTAGCATGCTAAACTGAAGTGTGCTAGCATTTAGCTCAAAGTACCACCTCACAGAGTCGCTCGCATGGCTGCAGAATCTTCTACTACTTTTGCTCATCTTGGTTCAAGTCATCATAAACCGCATTTTCAGGGCTTTCCTCTGTTGGCTAGGCTAAGAGTTAGCTGGTGGAGGAGGGAGGAGATGAGGGCCTTTGTTCCCTGAATTCTGTTGCAGACTCCTCGTCTGGATGGACACGTCAGTTCAGATTTGGCTCACCTGCTCCATGCCCCAGTGAGCAGTGAGGAGGGCTTGCTGCACTACACGTTCAGCTGATGAATACAACACAACACCACCCTCACCCTCCACCCTCACTCATGTTCCTTCACCTCCCCTCTATCTCCACTGCTCTGCTTTCTTTTAATCTATATCTGATTACTGCAACATTTATGTCTCTCCTCCTCGGCGCTCCGTCCCTCTTTCCTTTGGTTCAGTGTGCTCTCACACTTCACGAGCTCCCCTCTTGAGTGTGTGCTGCTGGACGTCCACACCGGGGGACATCCCATTCGTCAGCTGCGGGATGGACGGCTGACACTGCCGAACCAGCCTTCTCGCCCCTTCTGAAGCATCGGTCACATGGCCGGCTTAATGACGGCCTCGGCTGTTGGGACGTGTGTGAAGTCTGCACAAGGCAGCTCTGTCTCTTGGCAACATCCAACCGTCTGCTTATCCCGCGCTGCACCGTGAGATGAATCACATCTCTGTGCTGATGTGTTCAGCTGGCCCGATGGCTCCTCTCAGAAACAGCCTGGCTGTCTGAGCAGCACCTTCACCCGGCCTTCATCGTCCCGCCATGCCTCCATCTCACTCTTCTCCTCCCTGCCGCTGTTTCTTGCTGTCGCTCTCCCACTCATATCTCAATGGAAGACCTCCCTCTGTCTCTCTCCTTGTGTGTCCTGTTACTCAGGCAGTGCGAGAGGAAGCCATGCAGCGCTTATCAAACCGAAGCCACAGACAACCAGAGTGCATCATAAGCCCACTGTATATCAAAGCTTTCAGTAGAGTTACTTCTCTAAGTGTCTTTAGGTATTTAGGCACATTACTAGAGAGAAAAAGAACACAAAATTCTGTTTTGGTCCGTGTGAATTGCTGTTGTCTAATCAGTCAGGACACAGAGATCTTGGTAGTGTGCTGGAGTAAAGTTAGTTCATCTCTCTGAAATCTTCTTACTCTAACAAGCTTATGTGTTTGTTATGGTTCCCATTCAGTGCCTTAAAAGGCTTGTCAATGCTGGACCTTTTGGCCGTGTCTCTTAATAGCATTCATGTTCAGCAGGTACCTGCAGTATTTAGTTGCATCATGTTGCTGAGAGCTCAGTCTTAGGTGTGCAGTGCTGAATGGGCCAGCAGTGCAATTGTGATTAAATTGATAGGAGGCATCTCCTCATCTATACCGTTTCTGTCACCACCACACAGCCTCTAATGCATGTGCCCCCATGCAGTAATAAACCAAACTGTCCTGACAGTAATAATATCATAATTCAACAGCACATTCCTGTCTCCACTTGTTGTCTCTCTGTCTCGCTCGTCCTATCCGCTTCTTCGCTCTTCTCTCCAGCCGGCACCCTCCCCCTTCTAAAGCTATTCAAGTGGCACACTGCAGGATTATCCCTCAGCCTCTGAGACATGCTGGTTTGGTCAGACTTATCGTCCTCTCTGGGTTCACTTTGGCCACAGAGGTCAAAGCTGTAAAAATATAATTTGCGACACAACCTTTACCATTAAAAGTAGCAAGTGTAAAGGACAAACTTGGACTACAACATCCACGAGGAGTTTTAAGCAGTTGTGCTTTTGTACGAATTCCAGGATTCTTTTACTTTCTGTTTTTTTTTTTTCAATGATGGAGCCAACCATGGTGAGTGAATGTGCTGAATGATCTTCAGTTGCTTGCAAGCGTGCAAAAGTTTGAATTGTAGTATTTTGTCAATTTCAGATGGCGAAACCGCCTCTGCAGTCACAACAGACTCCTGAAGGACTTTAAGCTGCAACAGGGGCTGCTTTGACAGCAGCAAGCGTTCTGGTCAGCGGGCGGCTTGTTAACACTTTCAGACCAAAAGATAAATCCAAACAGATGAATGTGTCTTGTACTGATCAGCTGTTATTTTTATACTTTACCAATGATTGTTTTTGTATATTATATACACTCCTGTTTCATCACTCTGTCGCATTTGTGTCAAATTTGTTTAGCTGACCTGAGTAATATGAGAAACAGGACGGTGTCTTCACTATGACTTTGTCACCAGGGGAATTGGAGGTGTGTTCACAGCCATTGAGGTGGATTGACCTCAATAACTGCAGTATAAGCCCCTCTCCACAATGCTTACCACTCCCACCCTCCACCCTTATCCATCTCAAGGGACACACGCCAATCTCTCACCGTGGGCCAAAACTGTGAGCAAAGGCTGATGACTTTTATGTCCACACTGTCCTCAGACACTGGTGCCAATGTGGACATCAGAACCATGTCTTTTATGTATTTTTGAGAGCTTTTCACGTTCACAATCATTACATATAACCATCCATGCTACAGAGTTATTTGATCAAGGCCTAGTTTGAGATTGTGGATTTAAGAAAACGCCTGCGATTTGGGAATTATCGTGTTAATGCTTTCTAAGCATCACCGGCCGTTGTGTTGTGTTAAGTTTGGGACACATTTGGTTTTTGTTTTGAGCTGGGATTCTGGCATCGCTCTGCAGCTTAATTGGCTTTGATGTCACTAGGTGTTGTAGTCACGGATGCAGAAGCTAATTGGACGACTCGACTGATGCACAGGGGGCCGGACCAACAGTGTTTGTTTGTTGCTGAGATTAAGACATGCTACTGTAAGGCTGCTTAGCTGCACGGCACCTTCTTGCATCACATAGTCGAGTGTTTACATCAAATGGCTTTCAGTTTGTTTGTTCTTTTCTTCAAAATACATTTTTTATCTGCAAGACATGAATTAATGATGTCTTAAACTTCTGTTTTTCTCATCATGACTGTACTGAGGAGACTCATCCCACCAGGTGGAAGCACTGTTGTCATGAAAGTACCAAAGCAGCCACAACTTGTCATTTTTTATGCGGGTTAAACAAAACACAACATATTAATATTTGAGTTGAACAGGTGCTGTTTGGCAGATTTTGTCACCTTTAAATGGAGCCAGGCAAGCTGTTTCGCCCGTTTCCGCCGTCTTTGTGCTAAGCTAAGCTAACTGTGTGCTGGCTGCAACCTCATATTTACCATACAGACACGAGAGTGGTATCCACCTCCTGATCTAATTCTGAGGAAAAATGTTAAAAACTATTCCTTTACGTAGCTCAAGACCTCAGTAGATTGGGGTCGGGGTATTGGGGTTGACTCCAGTTCCTTAGCTGAGGTCAGAGCAGTAACTCTTCACTGAATTGTCTTCGGCATGTATAGATTGTTGATTTTGAGCAGGTTGTGAGGATGGCTAACATGCCTCCTCGGTGCTGTGTGGTATTTGCAGAAAGGGGTTGTGTCCCCGTTTTCAAGAAGGGGGTTACTGAGGGTGTGTCAGAGTCGTACACTCTGCAGAAAGTCCTGCAGGGAGTACAAGATGGCTCAAACTGTTGGGTCGTAAATCAGGCACATTGATTCAAGATGGGCTTCAGAATCCAGCAAAACTACATCTAACAAGTGAAGGAAGCACACAGAAGGCACGTGGAAGGTCTTCTTTTGTGAAACATGTTAAAATGTATTCATCCTTCCACTTTATACTTTGCTGTACTTTACATGTAATAATAGAGATCTGTAGATTTGGATTAGGACACTTTTGGGTCCTCCAGTATTTCTCAATGGTCGGTAAAATGTATTTTTCCTATAAATAGAAACAGTCTCCAATTGTATCAAACCCTGGAGGTATGATAGAGGAGTAGAGTGCACAGAAAACATTGCTTTTATTCCTTTACTCTCTGAGCCGCGGAGCCCTTTTTTCAGATATAAAGATGAATTACCAGAAGAAGACTTTGCTGCTGATCCCAGTGCAAGTGAAAGGCTCAAGCTGACTCCAATTCAGACGCTGACGGTAAAATTGCTAAATCATGGAATCATAGTTCTTTGGTGTTTTGTGTTGTCCACTCTTGAAATAGCCGCTGTCTGAAAGCCGGGACTGCTGAGGGCCCCACAGGCTGGTGTGATGGCTGCTGACAGTAACCAAGGCAACACTGACTGAACAGGGATAGACTGACTGTTCTGCAGCTGAAACCAGAACCAGTAACACGGGGTACAAAGCTCCCCTCATAACATTTTGATGAGTCGACCCCCTGTATGTGTGTGTGTTGCAGGAGCTGCTACTAAAAATACTTCCCCGTCATGAGCTGACCTTGTACTTTCAGGACTCTTATTTTTCTCACAAGGACAGTTGTGTTGTGATGTTGTGTGTAAGGAAAGTGAGGTCAGGCCGGTTCAAACTGAGCCTAATACAGAAAGTCATTTTTCATGACTCATTCCAGGGATGAGGGATGTTGCAGGAATTAGTTTGCACTTGACTGCAGTGGGAAGTTGAAGGATGAAGCACAGAGGGCCCTGCTAATATTCCAGCAGAATATTCCTTGTGATGCAGCAGACAGAAGAGTGCAGACTCATCTTATAATCTGAAATGGTCACGAGTCAACCATCATCTGCTTTGACCTCTATCCAGCACGCTCAGCTAACGCTTCATTTGGACCGTGCATGCTAAGAATCAATCAATTACCACACTGTGCTCTTAATAGCATTTTTTTGCAAAACTCTTTATCATTTTAATTAAAAGCTATAATAACGTTGCGTTTTGCACTGTTGGACCATGTGCACAATTAGATAAGAACCATAATCAACTCTACTTAATTGTTGAGACCAAGAAAGCATGTCAGAGCAGGGACACTATCAGCAGAGCCTCATTATTATTAAGCACATATAGTGCGCTGTATTGTCATATTGGTTGTTGCAGTGCGATGAAGAGCTCTCTGTCAAGGCACAGCCATTAGTCATGTGAGCAAAATGGATTAGGCTTCAAACAGAGTTCAATACCAATACAGCCTCTCGCAGTCTCTTCTGTTTTAACGATGGCGGTGAGATATCGACCAGGCGTCAAACAAATAAATATAAATCACCGTAAACTCTGGAGGAAATCCAGCAGGAACTGTATACTGTAGGCTCTGCAAAGTAATGGGTGATTAAAGCACATCATTAACGTCCATAGGTTTAAAAATAGGCGCGCTGATCTCGGTTCAGTTTGTTTGTTTCCATTCTATTTTAGGGTTGCAGTTACAGAATGTTTTTTTATTTTCTTGAATTAGCAGGAAATTGGTTTTCAAGTCTCTCTTCTTATTTGAAATGTTTTGTAACTGATGCAAAGGGACAAAACATTAAAGATTTCACAAATAATCAAATACAGTTTTACAAAGGCAGAGAAAGGACGAGGCTGACACATAAAACATATATACACATGCACAATAGCCAAAACAGACTGGACGGAAAAAGGGAGGCAACAGCAAATATATCGTGCTAATGCTAATATAATAATGGCGGTAATCACACATTCATTAGGTGCATTCCTGGTTGCTATACAGTGTAGCGTGTGTGCATGTGTGTGTGTACATCAGATGTAATGTGTCAGAGGAATGAGTATTTGCACCGTGGAGGGATTCAGGGTCAGAGCTGTGTGTTGGCAGCGATGCTCCACTCTCTCTGGTGTCTTTTCTAGGACACGCCAATATAAGATGCCCCTTCTCATTCCTCAGGGCACGGCGCTGTATGCATGGCGAAGGAGACTATTTTTATCTCATTATTATAAACGGCTCAAATAGACGCCCTCACACTCAAAGGTTTCCTCCAGTTGCCGCGCTGCTTTTCCAAAGTGTTCCACAAGGCTAGCTTGGCCGTGTTCTGCTTCCGATGTCCGCCCGTGCGCTCGGCCGCGCCGCTTTGTGTCTGTATTTGTGTAATTTGATGTCACTGTCTCAAACTGTTGTCGTTCTCTTTGTCTCTTCCAGTGCATGAGGAACCCAGCTCTGCTGCAGAGGACAGGTTTAGTCATTAGAGTACTTTGCCACATCCAGGAAAATGTCTGGCTCCTACGATGAAAGTGCAGGTGCTGACGACACCATGGACAGCTTCTGGGAGGTACAGACGCACCGTCATGTCTGTTCTAATGAGTTTTCAACCTGCACCCGCAAGCCCTTACACCACCCTTTGCCTTGTATTGATGTGGCCTCTGAAGCAGAGTCACCGCTGAAGCCATGAAAATAAGATTTGTCTTACTGAAATTTTAAAAGAAAATTAGTGTCAGACGTTGTAGCTAACTGAGTTTAATGCTGAGAGTTCGATGAGAAGACTGCCTCAAGTGTGTTTTTACACTTCTTGCTAAGCTACGCTGACCAGCTGCTGGCTGTAGCCTATTTAACGGACAGATACGAGAGTGGCATCAATCTCCTCATCCTGCTCTCAGCGAAGACGGTGAACAAGCGTGTTTCCCAAATGAAAAGCTTCTTAATGGCGGCCTGATTAGAGGTTCCTCCACCTCATTAATGCAGCTAAAAATAGTTTTTGTGACTGGAAAGTTGCAGCGTCTGTATTTTTGGTCATGGTGCTAAAAATGTGGTCAAATTTAGTTAAAGTACATAAGCTATAACTACATTTTGGTTTCGTCTAGATTATAATACATACATGCATGGCACGCTCAGCTTGCTCTTAAATAAGGAACGAAAAATAATGATTAATCATCAGAACAGACTTTTTCATTATTCTCATTTATTTTGTGGACATCTGCATGCACTGTTTTTAAGTAATTGCCTTAACTTTTCTCTTCATGGCTCAGTTATATTTTTCTGTTTGTGTGTCTTTTTCCCTGACAGACAAGAGGAGGCCATGAAAAACTTAGTTAATTTGAAGTAGTACACATACACGTTCACAAAAAAATGAGAATAATGCAAGAGAGAAAGAAGCAGTATGAATGGGCTTCCATCATTTACTTCAACTATTTAGACAAATTACTGTAAATGGATGAATAAGACAATGTGTTCATAATAAATACTGTCTTACTCTGCTAAAGATGTGTGTAACAAATGCGAAGCCGCTTCTTCAACTCAATTTAAGAGAATTTTGCGTTTGTCACTATATGAATCGTAAATCATATTTGCTGGAAACGGTGTCATCACAGGACACATCACGGCAAACACAAACGCCACACAAGTTCTATCCATCCTCACTTGTGCTGAGATGCTGTGTGTGTGTGTGTGTGTGTGTGTGTGTGTGTGTGTGTGTGTGTGTGTGTGTGTGTGTGTGTGCGCACATCAAATTAGCGTTAATGAATTCCCTCAGTACAGAGTCTTCTTTGTGTCACGGCCCTTAGCCACTGAGACACAGACAAAGAGCCTCAGTCATCAGCCGCTCTGAGGCGGCCTTTCACCACATGCACCTGCCTATAGCATCTGTACGCTAGCAACACTGCTCCATGCAGCTCACGGTTTATAAACGCTAGAAAAACCACTTCATTCCAAAATGTTGATATTTGATGCAACTGGGCTCAGAGGAGCAATCAAGCTGAACAAAACCTAAAAATAATCGCCACACTGTTGAGTTAGGCAAGTGCTGGAGTGTGTTTTCACATGTAGAACCAGTCCACCTGCGTGTTGTTGTTGGTGTGACTTAGCAAGCTGTCACACAGGCCAAAACTCATACCGCCATACACCTGTCTCACCGCCTCCCTGCAGCTCCCTCGTCTCAAACAGTAACCACACATGCATGCCCATGTCAGGACCAATCACAGTGCAGCTCTGCAGCCAGCGAACACTGCAGATAGGCTCCATGCGAGCGCGTCTGTGTGATGATGTGTGCTGTATGGCTGCACGTATTTACGGCGTCTACACACGCAGTCTGTGGTTTCTGTGTATTTCTGTCTCTACCTTGTCTACCCCTGAGAATCTGTCTGCCTGCATTACACCACTCAAGAGGATTAAAACAGTCACACACACACATGCAGTCACACACACACACACACATTCACATACACACACAAACACAAGCCCATGTCATTGCATAACTACACATGCACAGGCACGAGCAACCCCCCCCCCCAACCCCCACTACCCTTCTCTCATCATGCAGCATGAGCTCACGCCCCCTGCAGGCACTGAAGAGGCGGAGCCACACAGCCTGGCACTGCTTTTTTAAGGCGGTCTCGCTTAAGGTGGTGAGATCTAACGGAAAAGGCAGCAAAATAATTTTGAGAAAAATATCTCTGAATGCTGGTATGTTTGACTGAGTAGGATGGCAAAAAAAATGTTTTGCTTTGATGACTTAACTGAGAAAATGGATGTAGCTGAAGCTGCTTCGTGCATTGGATTTAAAATGTGCATGAACAGTGTGGCTTAAATACATTTACTGTATTGTAAAAAAAAGACATTATCTCCTGCTCCCAGGAAAGGACAAGAAATGACTCCATATTCTTAACATGCTTCTAGCTTGTTTTCTTACAACAAAACCGCTAACTACAGTTAGCATTCAGACGAAAAATGACAGGTGAAGAATAAGCCATGGTTATATCATAGAGTTCTCTATAAAATGTGGAAATGGTGACAGAATTGACATTTTTTCAGCATTTTTCGCCTTCGTTAGACGCAATATGCAGACAGGAAACCAGAGACAGGTATGACATGGCTGGATCAAACGGTGATGTTGCGAAGGCCGTGCAGCCATGTGGCACGCACAGCAACCATTCAGCTAACGAGGCTTGGTTTGTCATTTTGTTTCGTTTGAGGCACGTTGACCTTTAAAGCCAAACCTCATTAAGGCAACCTAATATTTACATGAACCTGCCGATCATATTTTTACTGTCTTTTTTAAAAAATAATTTAAAAAACTTATGGTGGTGACATATTGTTCATTATGGAAATTAGAAACTCTTACAGATGCCTGAAATCAGTTAGGACACACTTGCCCGTTAGCTTGTTTTTAGTGGGGATTTAAACTGTGCTGGTTTATGCACAATCATACCATACACACTGAAATCGCATTTAAAAACCTCATTTTTTTTCAGGCAGTCTTCGTAAGGGGAGCAGCTTCCCCCGTTAAACCATAAACATCTCAAAGCTTGATGTATATCATGATTTAGACCAGCGTCTCGTTGTTTTTTCTCCTGTGTTTTGTGTAAAGACAGATTGGTTTTCTGTCCCTTCAGACTGTTTTTTTTCTCTCTCCTCTCAGGTAGGGAACTACAAACGTGCTGTCAAGAGATTTGATGATGGCCATCGGCTCTGCAATGACCTTATGGGCTGCCTGCAGGAACGTGCCAAGATAGAAAAATCCTACGGTGACCAGCTAACTGCATGGTCCAAGAGATGGAGGCAGCTCATTGAGAAAGGTTGGCGTTTGGAATTGGGTCAATAGCTCCCAAAAATGAATGTACCATTCACTTTTTTCAATTTGCCAAAGCTGTGTTTACAGAGTTTGATGTTTGCCTCTTGGTAATATTTGGCTGCATGTCATTGCATTCAAATTTTTACCCCCAGGCCCACAGTACGGCTCTGTGGAGAGAGCCTGGTTGGCTGTGATGACCGAGGCAGAGAAGGTGAGTGAGCTGCACCAAGAGGTGAAGAACGGCCTGGTGAACGATGACGTGGAGAAAGTGAAGAACTGGCAGAAGGAGGCCTATCACAAGCAAATGATCGGAGGCTTCAAAGAGGCCAAGGAGGCAGAGGAGGGCTTCAAGAAGGCTCAGAAACCGTGGGCCAAAAAGCTCAAGGAGGTGAGCGTCTTCATCCTCGGTGTGATAGAACAAGTGGTATTCACTTCATGAATGGAAGATATAAGTAAGCTGCAGCTCACAGCAGAGTTTTAGCTTCTTCACAGCAGACAGGTAGGCTGTACCGACGATTCCAAACCTGGAGCTTCTCCATCACACTGTCTATAACTGCACCCATGGTGGAGTTACTGGCACATTTCCTGAACACAATTCATTTTCATGTGTTATTTTAAACAAAAACTCTGGAGACAGTTTATATGTTCTGACTCTCCATTGAAAACATGAATTCCTTCCTTGTGCATTGATATTTAAAATCAAAATCTGATTGTACTTCAGTACAAAGGAGCAAGTCGTGACTGTATTGTTTATTTTTACTTATTTTGTTCTTTTACCCTAAAAAGCTAAATATGGCTCTGGTCTAAGACGTAATAATATTTATGTAGTTATAGATACTGATCACATTAAACTAAGAGCATCCTGTCTGGACACGGTCTTTCCTAATTTGAGATAAAAATGTGACTCTGTTGTGTTCCTTTGGCCAAATCAGATCATGTATTTGAGATACTGACAGTCCCTGCGTTTGGACATACAGATGGAGGCAGCTAAGAAAGGGTACCACATGGCCTGCAAGGAGGAGAAGCTGGCTGCAACCCGAGAGGCCAACGGCAAGACTGAGGCTTCTGTCACACCAGACCAGCAGAAGAAGCTCCACGAGAAAGTGGACAAATGCAAACAGGACGTGCAGAAGGTGAGAGGAAGGACGGAAACACGAGACACGTTCCTCTAAAACAGCTTCACAAACGTGTTTTTTATCATGTTTTTTGTTATGCTGGTGAGCCGATGGAAGATGTTTCTGTGCAAACACACACAGCGGATCATCTCACCTTATCTTGCTGGTCCAGGCTCTACTGGCAGCCTTTTAAATGACATTCGATCAGGCTAATTGATCAGGCTTTTGACACATTCTTCTTCAGATGAACAGTTTAAGATGCTGTGCTGTGATAGATGCATGCAATGTGAAGGCAAAAGTGGGTTTTTGCATTTTTAATGTGATATTTTCCGTTGTAGGAAGAGATACTTAGTTTTACAACATTGTCACAGCACCACAATATACTTCAAACCCTTTTAAAGATGAGTTTCGTGCAAGCATTTGGGATCAATTTAGCAGAAGATCAACTCAAAAATAAGAATAAGCCAGCTGTTAAAACAGAACTAATAGTGAAACCACGCTGCTTCTTTCCGGTCGGTTTGTTTTCCAGAGGCGTCAGTCAGCACTGTGTTTCCTGTTTTCCGTCTCAGGCTAAAGAAAAGTACGAGAAGTCTCTGGAGGAGCTGAATAAGTGCACCCCGCAGTACATGGAGAGCATGGAGCAGGTGTTTGACCAGTGCCAGCAGCACGAAGTCAAGAGGCTGACCTTCCTCAAGGAGGCCTTGCTGGACATCAAACGCCATCTTAACCTCACCGAGAACCAAAGGTGAGCCCGGCTGAAGGAGACGGTTTTATTTAGGCTTCATGGAGCCGCTGGTTTAGGATCGCTGCCCGTGTTTTCTCTGTGCGAGAGGTAAAACAGACCTCAGACAGTCCTCGTGTGATCTTATACATGTATTGCTCCCATCTCGGTCTCTTTTATATTCTTCTGTTTTACCACCTGCAGGTCTCTTGCTGCAGCATCAAGTCTTATCCCTGCAGTGTAGCTCATTGCTTCTCGTTCGGATGTATTTCCAGTGAATGAATGACACAAACTTTACCCTTGCTTTAGTTTAGAAGAGATTAGTTTGATTTCTTGTGTCATGTTCACATCAGATTGATTCATCTCAGCACTCCTCTCAACCAGGCATGCATTTGTCATTAGCGCTCAGACTTACAGCTCTAATTAATGGAGGATTCAGTCAATGACGTTTCTGCCAAACTGAATTTTGTTCAGAGCGAATGCTTGTCATATTCTGGGCTCTTTTTAACCTGCATGTAACAACAAAGCCGGGCCCATTGCAAAGTGATTTCCAGGTTCTGTGAGCAAACCTGCCTTTGGTTGTCGTGGATGGTTCGAGCCCTTGGAGGTCTGCGCTGTAGTTCATCCTGACTGCTTTCATCGTCATCCTCAGCCATGTCACATGTCTCCTTTGCTCTCCATGACCTCACCTGTGTTTACCTGAACAGCTGTTTTTTGGGGGGTGTAAAACAAGTGATGGCTCAGGTTTAAGAGAAACTGCTTTTGTGGGTGTGCTACATTGAGTAGGACTCACCCAAGCTTTATAATTTTATGTAGTTTTCATTTTATTAATCATAGGATCCAGTGCTCTGTCCTCCTCAGCCTTCAAATAATTTTCTGGTGTTAAACTCATATATTTATCCACACAAAAGCAGATTAAAGGAACTCACAGGGGTGAATTTTCTTAGAAATCATTGCCAGATGCCTCCCATTAGACACTGCCTGTGAATGAATGTTATTTCCTACATCTCCTATATAAATGCCCACTGAAAATAAAAGTGCAAATGAACAGAAACTGGCTTATTTAGTGCAAGTAAAGTCGAGCTTCAGTGTCTCTTCTCCAATCGGCTTCCATCAATCTGTTATTCCACTTTTGCATGCAGCTGGCACATTTCCTCCGTAGCTCAGTTTGTTCCTGAGAGTTTGGGTTGGCTTGAATATGCTCAAATATTCCTCCTGGATCATTGAAAGGCATTCGCTTCACTAGACATTACAGTCTATCGTCGGCTTTAACGAGGAACATGCCCTCGTCTTTCCAAAATCTAGTTATGAAAATTAAATTGATTCATTTTCTGTTTTCAGTGTGCTGTAGCCCTTCTTACTGCATTAATACATCAAACCTAGTCACACTGGTTTACCTTGTATTTTAAGTCACAAGGTGAAGGTGCTCCTTTTCATCTATTACACATTGCAGAGATTTGGGAAAACCAGCAACACAAACATTGTCCTCATAAAGGATTATCAGCATTATTCAGGCCAAATACTTCAGCTGTGGAGGGCTTCAGCGTCAGCAGAAAACTCAGGGAAACACTCGAGTCTTGTCATGACCCAACGTTGGATCCCCCTCAACCCAGATTTTGAACGACATTGTGGGTTCTGTGGCCAAATTGGCAGCACCCCCAGGTCTCTTCTGGCACCTTCATTGTCACTATTTGTTCCATTTTCCTCTCCGCAGCTACGGCAATACATACAGAGAACTGGAGCGCACGATCCTGGCTGCAAACACACAAGAGGACCTGAAGTGGTTCAGCAACAACCACGGCCCTGGGATGCATATGAACTGGCCTGTATTTGAGGTGCAGCATTAAAGCCTCGCACATGAAAATAAGAAACCTTTCCTCTGCATTTGCTGCTTTTCTTTATTTTGCCTTCACACGTTTCTTTTCACTCATCTCCAGGAATACAACCCAGACCAGGCCAGCGCTCCTCCAAAGAAGAAGAAACCTGACGGAGCCCCACCCACTCCGAGCACTGACCATGTGGCTCCACCTGGTGATCGTAGCAGGTTAGTTCAGGGGATCTGATGTTGACGATCATGTTGACTGTAACAAATATCTCCATTAAATTGTATAAAGTGGCTAATTTATTTCAGATATTTGTTGATATTTTGCTGATATTTGCGTTTTTTTTTTTTAAACAAATCTAATGAAAGGATTCTGTCTCTTAATCTCTGCCCTGTGTGTGGCTCTCAACCCCATTGGTTCCTTGATCTTTAGAGAGAGGTCACAAATATACTTTTATTTTTTTAAAGGCTAAATTTAACAGATGGGCACTGCACTTTTAAGTAAATGTTCCTTAAACGGGAATAAAAAGCACATTTACTGGGGACTATTTTCAGCTGTGGATGCTTACAGCGGCCGAATGGTGTCGGTGGGATCAATTCAAAATAAACTATAGTGCCCATGTTCATCATAATGAAGAAACAGTGCAACCTTGGGGCTTACTGGTGTGTTCTTAATGGATTTAGATCCATGACACAGAGGAGCTTCACAGACAATGTGTGTTAGTAGGATGAGTTCATCATTGGTTTTGAGCTTTTTATGGGATTTGCTAACGATTAGAGAGCCTTTTCCTTAAAAAGTGCATCGAGTATTTGCTCTCGGGGGGTCATTTTACATCAAATCCCACCCTACGTTTTCTCTATCCTCCAGTGTGAGCAGCTATGATAAAAATCAAGCTTACTCGACCGAGTGGTCCGATGATGAGCAGCCCGCTGCGTACTCTGGCAACGAAAACGGTGGGAACGGGAATTCATTTGAAGATGATTCCAGCACTGGGAAAGGGGTCCGTGTCCGCGCTCTCTATGATTACGAAGGCCAGGAACAGGATGAGCTCACCTTCAAAGCAGGTAATTATCAACAACCAGATAACGCAGGATATATGATTTGTCTGCCACCATATAATGGATATAAAGGGCCTGGGACATCATCACCCATCACACAGGTGGTCAAAAATCACCAACTCTGTCTCGATTTCTATCCTGATGCTGCCTTCCTCGAGGGAGGATAGCAGTGATTAGTCTGTAATGGCCACATGGAAAACAAATTGCAGGCACTTGCCACCAATTAACACGAGCTGTTTGGGAAATGGTGAGGAAAAGTGCTTTAAAGCCCCACACCATGACGTGACGAACAACTTAAAGACGAGCTTTACGCGACAAAATAACTGTTGAAGAAACCACATCTGTGCGCCTTCATCTCAAGCTCTCTTAACCCTGTTTGAGATGAGGTGTTCTTAAATAATCTTTGGGGCGTCTGGGAGGGACTGAATTGATCTACACAGACTTCTAGTACCTGCATGCAATTTCTATGAGTTTCTTTGTTCTTTCTGAACAGAAAAAAGTTGCCCTGTGGCATTTTCTTGCAAACAGACAGTTTCTATTAACATCCAGTGTTACTCACCACGTGTTGAATGAACGTCTTTCCTCAGAAAACACTTGCAAGCAAACCTGCATTGTTTGCATACGAGTTAACTTGCGACCAGTCTTCTTCTTCCTTACATTTTCTTGGCACACCGCCGTGATTCTTGGTACTTTATCGCCACTTGTACATCGGTGGAATAATGCGAAGCTACTGGCAGGGACTGTATGGCCTCACACATGCGTATTTGTGCAAGTGTGTCCTCTTGTGCGTTCATGTGAACAAACCAAACAAGGACTCATTCATAAAAACATTGTTCGGTAGAGCTTCTTGTGGTAGAAAGCTCTCCAGGGTACCGTTTGCTTACTTTACCTTCATTGTAGGGTGAAGCTGGGTTGGCACAGCACATTCACATTGTTAATT
This sequence comes from Chaetodon auriga, assembly GCF_051107435.1. Classification (NCBI taxonomy): domain Eukaryota; kingdom Metazoa; phylum Chordata; class Actinopteri; order Chaetodontiformes; family Chaetodontidae; genus Chaetodon; species Chaetodon auriga. The sequence continues at coordinate 7,273,942 of NC_135083.1, forward strand.
TAAATTCAATAGATATGCAAAAAAAACTTAAATGAAAACTTGAAATGCTGTGAAAAACACAGCTGCAGCTTCCAGAAGACACTGAGGTCATGTTCCCTGTATTTTATCTGGACTAAGTGGATTTTTTTAAAGACTCTTTCCAGTATATTCTACAATAGAAAAATAACTTGAACACCCTGAAAATCTGCTTTTTACTGACCTCCAGTCATTTAACGCCTCTCCTTGCTGTAGTGATGTACAAGTGTGTTGTGAGAAATACTCTTACTCAGTTTTGTGCCAAGTTAGAGGAGAAGATTAACCCCCTCCCCTGTCTGTATGCTAAATATGAAGCTACAGATAGCTTAGCTTAGCGCAAAGACTGGAAACAAGGGGACAAACCATCACTTCTAAAGCTCAGTAATGAATTTTTTATGTCTTGCAAAAAGCTAAAAATAACTTGTGGTTTCAAAGGAGGTTACATGCTGAACTCTTTCTTGGAACTTGGAGCTTTAAAGGTGCTGCCAGGTAGCTGTTTGCTGTGTTTCCAGTCTTTATGCTAAGCTACGCTAACCACCTACTGGCAGGAGTTTTGATATTTCTTCTACAGGCTCAACCGTCATATCAGTTTTCTTATCTAAATCGTCCAAAATGTCAAACAATTTTTGACTGGTTAACTGAGAGGATAAAATATGAAACCTTCATGATGTCAGCATTTCAAAAGTCTTCACTACGATACTGTGCGAAAACAAACATTACATCAATAAGCACTACAGAGCATCAACCAGCAGAAATGTGAGGTGATATTTAGATTTCACTCTTTGAAACACTGCGTGCTGCTTAAGGAGTGGTGTCTCCTTCACAGGTGATGAACTGACCAAGACCGAGGATGAAGACGAGCAGGGCTGGTGTAGAGGTCGCTTGGACAACGGCCGAGAGGGACTGTACCCGGCCAATTATGTCGAGCCAATCTAGTCACGTTAACGGACAAGGACACGCCATTGGAGGCAGCTTGAACTGTCCCGTCCAATTGCACCGCACATAGCCAGAGACTTACGAGCAACACATCCCTTGCCCAACAGATGCGCCAAGCAGTCTTGCCTAAATAAAAACTTAGTAACCTAAAAGACAATATCAGTATACTATATTTTATCCAGCATTTGGGGTGGGTGGACTTACACATTTAAAAACAGGAGCAGCAGTTATTCCAGTATATACACACTCAACTATAACATCACAACAGTGCAGGAACACATTGCTTCTCTGTGTAGCTGTATTTAATGTATAATGCAGCTTATTTAAACTTGCAGTATCCTGCAGTCTGTTCTCTTGTGAAAATGGGAAGATAATATAATCAGTTAAACCCATTCGACAAAGACGAGCTTCTTTAACCTGCGTTGTGTATATACAGTGTGATGCCATTTTTGTGTAGCATTTCTGATGCTGTGTGCGGTCAGTCGTCATTCTTACATTGGGAATGCTGTGTAGTGTTTAAAGTACCACAGACAGTATCCTCTTTTTTTTTTAGTTTTTTTGTTTTTCTTTGTGATTTGGTCCAACCTCTTTCCAGTGTGTGCAGTGCAATGTGTTTTTAACTGTTTCTGAACGTGCATAGCAGCATGTGCTATGCAACAACTTGCATTCCCTGAATCCTGCAGCCTTGTTCAGGCTACAACTTGATGCAACACTTCAGCTACAAATGCAGAGTTCACTTCTTGGCATCACATGCTTCTGTTTTCATGAAAGGAACCTTGTTCATGAACAGATTTTATGTTCGTTTGTTTTGTTTTTAACATGATTTTTTTTTCGTAGCATCACATCTCCATGCAGTCAGTGGGAAGGATATGCAGTTTCTGCAGAGGCTTTCATTCTTGGTTCAGTAATTCAGGTCTCGTTTTAATCCACTAACTGCTAACGAGAAACACAAGTGATACATTCCCTCAGAGCGAAGGATCAAGTCATCTCCTTGGGTTTGCCACTGCAGTGTAAGAGGAGGGTTTCGAACAGTGCCTGTGCCGGCCACTTTTCTTCCAGAGTGAGGGGCCAATGGAGGCATGTCACTGTATTACTGTGCTCAGATCAGATGTCTGAAGATCGAAGCCTCTCCAACAGGACATGAATGTACTAGTGTTTGGGCTTGAAAGAGGCCATGTTGTCTAAACATGGCTCTCCACTGTCATTTAAAGCCCTACCTAGCAAAAAGCACTAGTTATGTGGCCCGTTCCCCTGCTGAGCCAAAGAACGACCCAATACCATCAACTACATGTTTTCTCTCCATGCAATAACTTCACATATCACATGTGAAACAGCTTCAGCGAAGATCAACTTGTAGCTGCCTCCCAGTCCACCCGAACTTCATTTGTCTGCAAAACCCTCACAGCGACACAGGGAATACATTTATCACCAGTGCTGCGCTGCATGTAAGACGACTCTTACACGGTGCATGACACGGTTCTTTTTAAATCTTTAACTTGCTCCATTAAATTTATAGCAGGAATTGCATTAACAGATGCTGATTAGTGAGTTATCTCGTTACAAGCTGCACCTAAATTAGATGGGAGAGATGCTTGTTCTAACTTAGCTGTCCTGAAGTTTTTAAATTTCACCGGACCAACAGCAGTCAGATGTGTTTAGCTCTGTGTCTGGAACAGGATTTGACAGGTTTGGGTCTCACACATGAGGAGAAACACATCACCAGCTCACAAGTTGTGTCTTAGAGTAAGCTGTCCAGCATAGCAAAAAGGACTCCTGTCATCAAACTGTCCCACGTTCTCGATGCGCATATGCACACACAAACACACACGCATTTAACACACGAACACACACAATACACGCAAGTTCACACACATAATCCACGTTACCAGGTTAATATTTTGGGGGAAAACATCTTCATCATCCAGTGTGTATGAGTTGTGTAAATGTAACAGAAAAAAAAGTTTAAAAAAAAAATGCAAGTGATTGACTATTAAGACAAAATGTAGTGTTATACATGTAAATGTGTTTCATTAAAATAACAGCAATGGAAAACATATTAAGTAATAGGTACCATATCGTATGAATTTCATTGCAATGGAATTGTCAGTGTATCATAAAAGCGTGACGTTATCCCACGCTGTCAGATTTGTATATGATGATGTAATTTAAAGATTATATTCTATTGTAACTGTACATCTGTGTTGAGTTGATGAGACCTAACCACGTCGAGGCAGTAAAAAGGTGTACATGTAAATGCTTTTTTATGTTGATGATCTCTTCCTTATGCACACAGGGGACAGCAGCTCATGTTGTGGAAACCCTCTATTAGCGGTCTAGAAGATGTATGTTCATAGTTAGTGATGTACTTTTATCTCCTAACTGGTGTAGTGCCTGTTCATCTTGATGTAACAAGAAGTTCATTTAAATATGCATAAAGATGATTATGATCACAGATAATAATGACGATAGTGATGAAAAACCCGACTCAAATTTGTTGTGATGGTGTCAATATTGCGATATTGGTTTGAAAGGGAAACAAGTTTGTTGAAAAAAAAAAAAAGCAGTTAGTGTCCGTGTGGTTTTTTGGCCTGCAGAGGTCATTTCAGGTGATTTATTACAGGATTCCTTGTTTCTACTTCTGAAGGAGGCAACCATTGGTAATTTATTGCTTTATTGTAGATTCTAAACATGAACCCAAAGACAGAAATGATAATCCGTCAAGGCAGGTTTAATAAAATATTCACTTACTTTGGCATTGCTCTGCAACTTCTGCATGTTCTCGACGCTTGAATGGGAATAACAAGAACTGTCTTCGGTAAAAAAGAGAAGTTCAAGGAGTAGTGTAACATTTTGAGAAATGGTGCTTATTTGCTTTCTTGCCAGGTGTGAGATGTATGTAGCCAGTTAGCATAGCTTAGCACAAAGACTGTTTTTTTAGGATAGGGCCAGGCTAGCTGTTTCCAGTCTTCATGCTAAGCTAAGACATCCAACTGTTTGCTTCATATTTAGAAGATGAAATATGTTTCCTTTTGAGAAACCAAACATCACACGAAATAATACATTTCAAATAGGCCTAAGAGTGCTAAAAACAACAAAATGGACAAATAAAATAAAATCCATTTGTCAGACTGATGAAGTAGAAGGATATTACGATAGGCAGGAGTGCATAGTTCAGTAGGCAGTCTTTACAATTGAAATTAAATCTCAAATACAAGGAACGAAAAAGCCTCAGAGTTCATGTTACTTCTACTGTATGTCCAGCATATCTTTGGTTCCTCCTCAGCTCATCTTCGGTCGATCGGTCAATCCTCTTCATCATACAGGGTTGACGAACTGGTAGACCAGTCTGCGTGATACATCAGGCTTTCGAATGATGCCTTTCTTGTAGTACTGGCGTATAGAGCGACTCAGTTTGTCATAGTTCATAGCCGGGCGGTTCTTCCTGATGCCCCATAGTCTGGCCACGTGAGCCGAGTCTTCTATTTTGAAAATACCTTGAGAGAGAAGACAGAAAATTGAATCAGCTGCGGTTCTGAGGTGAACAAGAGAGTCTTCAGCCACACTGGCAGTGTGAGGCTACATAGGTGGGACAGCCCATTGGACCAAAAGCCCATTTGTCCAACAGCCTGTTATCCCAAAAACGACCTTGCAAGAACACACACTCTCCCTGGAGCTTGTTGCCTTTAATATCTTAGTGTTGGGTTAAGGTTAGGGTATGTGGTTTGGTGAAAGGCCAGAAAGAGCCGATTAAGGTCAGAACCCCCTCCAATTCAGCAACGTGGAAATGGCTGGAAGTCACGGAAATAACAGCTGCAGGGTGTATTTTCAGAGCAATGGCCATTTATTTTCGGGTTTACAGGCTGTCGGAGAAATGGACTTGCAGTCCAGTGGGACTTTTTTCGGACAGCTGGTATCGGGGCTTCAAAATAATGGGTACAGCAGTACTTTTAGCTAAATGCTAACATCACAATGACAATGCTAAAGCGCTGATCTGCTATGCAAATATGATGCTTATCGTGTTTATTTAGCATGTTAGCATAAGAAGCTCACAAATACAGTACATTACTGAACCCATGCAGATGTCTGGATAGCTGCGTGAAACTATATTACAGTGTGTGATAAACCATGAATTTAGCCCTTACACTTCAGCTGACTGCCACTGTGTCGACATTTGAACACACCAATACTTCATTAATTGATTAACAGACCTTTCTAAGCTAAATGGAATTCAGCCTTCATTTATTTTATTGGTTCCTCCTTTTCCTGTTGTGACACATCAAAATGTCTTAAGTGAGAAAGGCCCCTGTTTATAAAGTGCCTGTGATCAGTGTCGGTGTCTCTCTGCCATCTCACCTTTTTCTTTGTTAAGCCAGCGGATGCACCGGCTGTAGTTATGAGGCTTGAGGAGCAGCTCTCGGAGGAACTGCCACAGGTGGATGGGCTGGCTGGGGTAGCTACACATCACATCTGACCAGGAATCTTCATCAGCTGCTGATGTAGGAGAGAGTTGCAGAAACCAGATGTTTGGTTTTTTTTTTCCACTTCACCTTGTTTTATTACTGAAATCATTGCAGCTATAGTCACAATTTTAATGGTGTAGAAATCTAGTTACAACCAAGAACTTACCAGATTTGCTGTCTTCTGGTGGGCCGCGCTCCTTCATCGCTGCAGCTAAAGGAACAGATAAAAAAAGAAGCTGTTCACGCCTCACAGAAAAGTCTTCAGTTCGCTCTTGGTCACGCTGCATTTGCTTTACTATCAACCTTTCCTAATTTGCTAACAGCAGAGTTGATTCAGGTTCATTTCCCGGTGCTGCTGTTGTTCTTACCAGATCTCCAGATGTCCAGGTGAGCATACAGCATGTCCCCTAACTGCAAGGAGCGTTGTCTGAAGTCTGCCTCTGTCATGGAGCACAGATCTCTGCCGGTCAGCTCCTGAAACATGCTGCTGACCTGTGGCAGCCTGTACAGGTGCTCGGTCCAGAGCAGCCATTTCTGGACGTGAACGCAGCTCCAGTCCAAAGGGTCTAAAGCGGAAAACACAGAGAGACCAGGTATTTCCCACACGTTCAGCTTTGACTTTCTGAAGCTGAGAGTATGCTAACAACCAGACCCCAACAGTTCAACAGGTCACTAATGGACGTTTGTTTTGATGAAGCCATTATCTTGCACTGAATTTCACATTGTTGATGATAATTGTTAATAATGCATATTCTCTACCGCCCACTATCTCTCTAACTCAGTTTACCACATCCCATATTATCATATTGTGGGTGCATGCTGGGCACTGCACCGGCTTTACTCATAAAGGTCAGTTTACTCGTCACAAGCAGTGCTGCTCATCCTGTGAAAACAAACGTGTAATGTCTTCTTTGGCTTGGGATGAAGTCTCAAGGGTTATTTCACCTTGTGCTTGGAGGCTAAAAAAATATCTAACAGTGTTACAAACAGCACCTCTGCTGCTTCCATTTTGACACTTATGAGAGTGCAATACTGATTAATTGGAGTACCCATTTAATACAGTGATTGTTTTTTAGTATGGTCAGGAATTGTTTTAAAATGTAAGATGTTCCCAAAAAAAAAAGAAGAACGTTTGGTGGAAATGAACTGTGAACAAGCTGAGCATCATTAAACTGAACAAGGTTAATGTGATTGAAGGACTTGTGACCTTTGATCTGTTAACCAGACCAGATCCCCAAAAACAAAACCTACAAATATTGTTGAAATGTTTCTGTAAAAGACCACATGCCTGATTTTACACACAGGGTTTACTCAGCCTGCGGATACCGTTTGTTAAATTCTTCTTCTTGGATACTACAAATCTTCACTGGAAAGCCTGTATTACAAACTGCTTATATGGAGTTTGAAATGTGTCTGTATGTCAGGCAGGTAGAGTCTAAAAATGATTTTGAGAAATAAAGGACCCAGGTTTCTTTAGCTTGAATAAAAAGGATAAAAAGGCAGAGTATGTCAGCCCCTTCTGCTTTTATTCTGACCTTTTTAAAAAAGGAAAGTCTCTCTTGCAGATCCGAATGCATTATGTTAACACTGCTTACACTCTCACACTTTTAAATTATGACTATGAAGTAGCTTGTATTATGAGCTGCTGTAAATGTGTCACCTGCTTTCTGAGTGAGGCAAGAAACAGACTGTAATAAAAGCAAATAATCACTCAACCAGCGTATGATTTTAAGGCTCTGGATAAAGACTCAGTTCATAAGAAGTAATGATAATCTTCTGTCAACAGAAACGTTTGCACAAGCTGGGCAGGGCCTCAGATGTTCACCAGCTATCAGTGGTGTCGCTGTGGATGTTGATGTGAGAGCAAACAAACAGATGATGGCCTCTGAAGGTTTATGAGGCTACAACCGCCAACACTAGTTTTTTATTCTATTTAAATGTGCGATGACAACATGACATTAACCGCTTGTGTTCTGTCCCACCTGATGCAATGTTGAGCAGCTTGCAAGCCGTTTCCACGTCTTTCAGCACTTCTCCCACCACCATGGTCTGGACCTGCTCCAGACAGCGCTCCTCCACCTGACCCTCCATCCCAGAGGCGGGATCTTGAGCTTGGCTGGGCTTGGCTTGGCTCGGCTCCGGTGTCCTGGCGGGAGGTGCTGCAGGAGCCGGGGCCTCTGTCATCCTCAGCACCCAGGGGTTCTCTTCCATATCCAGCCTGTCGCAGCAGGGGACGTAGACCCCTGGCCAGCTGAGCTCGGGCAGCCCCAACAAGCTGTGGGCTGTGGGTTTGACCTCCTCCGCCTCGTCCAGCCAGGCTGTTCTGGTGTCGCTGTGGTCGTGGTGACTGATGTGCAGAGGCGAGTGAACAGTGCAGCCTGGACTCCCCATGCTCAGGTTTGTTTAACACTGGAAGGAGAAAGCACACTTTCCATAAAACGCTGTCATCAGTGACAGATTTACACCCTGTGTGACATTTTGAACAGTGGCATCACCTTGTGAGACAGAGTTGCATTGATGCTTTGCTGAGACCATACCCAAATGCCCAATATTTAAACAGCAGCAATCCAAAAGTAAACTTGACATTTGTTGTGTTTACTCTGCTGGGACTTACTTAGAAATAAGAAATCCGTCATTCCAGCTTTGCCAGCTGGAGCCCTCGTGACAGCTAAATTCATTGAAGCCACTGTTTGTCTTTCAGCATGTTTTAATGTAACTGAACATTTAAATTTTTAATCCAGAGCCTCCAAGAATTCACTTCAAATTCCCACATGAATCTCCATGTTTGGAAATATTCAGCTCGAGCAGTTAAATTCTGACTTTGCTTTTCAGCATCAGTCAACAATATCAGAAAGCAATCTACTCCACCTTTTAGATAGTAAATACAAATAAAGAAAGGAGGATCAAAGCTTTGATTGAGACTCAAATATACGTAAAAACTGAATGTTCTAAAATGCACGTGATCACAGTGAAAGAGCTGTTTGGCTCCTATCACACCGTAACAGCCGGTGCCTTTTCAAAATGTCAAGTGCAGCAGGTAATTGCAAAAGAAAGCTTGATAGAATACAGCACACAGGGTGGGACACATTTAATATGTGGATAAAGGATAAGTAGCTGGAGTGTATTCATCATGGTGTGAGTAAGAGAACAGCTCACCCGACTGGGAGTGGTGCTGCAGGCCAGCATTTCATTTGGCAAAATTATACACCTGTTTCAAGCTATTTAATACATAATGCCTCTCATTGGCTCCCTTCACCCGCTGCTAATCTGAGCTCAACAGAATATATGAGGTGTTACAAAAGACTCAATTTGTTGACAGAAGTGAGTGAACATCATGAAAACTATCCACAGTCTTTACTTAAACAGATGTGAGGAGGAAAAGTTCAGCACTGTATTAGACTCTGAACACATCACGCTGAATATCATTCACCGGCTACCTTTTTGGTAAACATTGAGTGTGAAGCACAAATGGGTCGTCATTCTAAAACACTTCCACAACAGTGACACATGCTGCGAGGTGGCGTGATAAGAAACAAGGCGGTGCTCAAGAGCATGAACAAAACAGAGCCGTCAATAACTGACTACTGATTAAATGATTTATGTATGTTTGCAGGAGAAAGGAGGAGGCAAAAATGACACCAATAGCTGTTATTTATGGCCTATTGTCAACAATTTAATTTCCACAAAGGTTCATCATCATCAGAGTTGTGATTAATTGTGTGTAATGTGGCAGGAATAGCAATACGGGAGTTTAACAAACGTCAAAATAAAGGAGCAGTTCTCCTCTGACCGTGAACAAGGTGTTTGACCTTGATGTCACACCGCATTGTCCATGTCTCTACTATTATTTCCTCGCCTCCAGGTGTCAGCAGTTTAAATGTTCAGTGGCAGTAAAAACTCGCTCTTCTGGATCATCCTTTCTCTGTGTGTGTGTCCTCTGCTGCCCAAATGAAAGCAGCGTGCTCGTGAAAGCAGGTCTGTTTTGTAGACTTCTCTTTGGTGCCATGGTGAAGTGCTTTACACCTCATTATAGCCGCCGAACTGATATGAGAGGCATTTCCGCGATATGAAAAGCCGTGGTCATTCATCACTGTTCTTTGGACAAATCACACCTTTATGAGCTGTTCTATGTCTATTGGTTTTTACAGGCTGTACTCAAAAAGAAAAGTGAGAGTGGACAAGTAAGGGAACTATGTCATGGCTACGGACACGGTTTATGCAAAACAAAGATTATTAAATCAGCTCAGCCATTTTTTTTACCGGGCTCTTACAAAGTTGCATTACAACACTGTCATTTATCCAATTATATGTGCTTTGTTAGAAAATAACAGGAAAACACAAAACAAAAATTGGAATAAAAGTCTATTTTATGCTTTCGTCTGCATCTCAATTTGAAATACATCACTTTAAATAGTATTTGGGGCTTTCAGGGGTGTAGACATAATTAGAAAGTAAGCTAATTCATTTTAGTAATTATCAGTTGGAGCACGAAGAGGATGACTGGTACTGGAGGTAATAGCTGTATTAGCATTGCTAGCAGTGTAATCAGCTATAGTCTTAATAAAAAATAGAGGTGGACAGTCACTAAAAAAAAAAGTTCAATTTAAAGTAAATTTCTCAAGCATTGTGTTTCCATTCTCAGCTGCAAAATCTTTCATTTCAGTAAGACAAGATGATGCGACAGTTAGCCAGGATGGACAATACCCCTAAAATTAAAACTCAATGCCAAACACCACACTCATTCATGACCACTTTAAGTCCTGCAGGTAAGAAGCTCATTTTGAATGCACAAACAGCAAACACACCTTATTCTCATGCAAAGTAGCATTACTTTTACTCAAGTACCTGAGTACTTCTTTCACTACTGGTAACAGAAGTAGTAGCAGTGCTGGTAGCACTAATAATAGTAGTACAGTAGCAGTATTTTGAACTGTATTCTTACCTTGTCAGTGTTTGACAAAGTTGATTCGGTAGGTTTTCCAATGCTGGGGCTCTGCCGGGCTCTTCTCCTGAACCGTTCCTCTGTCTTAGTTACAGTTTGGACTAACGCCAAGGTCCAGCAACTCGTCCGCCCTCAGGTGAGGATGTGCTGTTGGTAGTTTTTGTCTCCTGCCCAGCACTCAGAGCTGGATCACTTCTGTCCACTCCAACCGCTGAGACACCTTGTTTGACTTCAAGTCTCAGCAGCAAGGGTTTGACTTTTTTTTTTTGGACAAGGTGCCTTCGTCACATATCAATTCTTAGAGCAAGGGTGTGTCCCAGTGAGGGAGGTTGCTCTAAGTGCATATATAATAATGACTTGAGGCAGTATTCAGATGCAGAGTTCCTTATGTAAACAAACCTTAACAGCCCGGGGAGACGCTGTGAATGCACCTGAGTTTTTTTTTTGTTTTTTTTTTAACATTTTCTGTAATCATTTCAACAATGGCAGTTTTGAAGGATGGTCTTCAAACTTTGTGAGCATAAGCCACAACCCTACTGAAGCCAGAGGATAAGTTCTAAATAACTTTTAAATTCTAACTTTATCTAATCAAATCCAGCCCACAAAGGTAATTGTGTTACAGTTCACCATTGTGTGTGAGAGGTGAGGAGGAATTCATGCCGGTTGTGGAGTAAAGCTCCCGCTCAGGCCCGACAGGAGGAAACTCAGCACAGAGAAAGTTCACTCACAATTTATCCGGGAAGCCTCACACATGACCCACATTCACTGTCAAGCTGTTTCACTGTTAGAGGGTCAACGCCAGTGGCTTAAAGGAAGTTAGGACAGGCCCCAGTGCACACAGTTATCACATGATCAAACAGAGACCTTGGACAACATCAACATATTACCCAGAAATCAACGTTGCATATCTGTATGTGACAAAAATACCAAAGAAAATGAATTGCGTATTTGTTTGAATAGGTTTTATAGCTTATGTAGAGTATGCATGATTCTGTTATAGGCTGCTGTTATTTTACCAAAAAAAGGAAAACCATGATGGCTTTTCCTTTTCAAGGGATTATACTGTAAATGGCAGCATTTGGAATTTGATATGGCATTTTCTTTTAATGCTGTGGCATTGCAGAAATGGCACTAACAAGCTCCAGGGCCACTGCATAGTCTGTATTTACACTGATTAGCACGCTATTTGCGGTTGCTCACCACCACTCAGGCTTTCAGAAGATGAAAGCTGTGCCTTTTGGGAACTGCCTCTAAAGGGTAGAGTTAGACGGAAAGTGATGCGTAGAAGCTAAGTTATGTCATAATGTGTCAGGATTCACTGAAAGACAGATGGACACCCTGCAAAAGGAGAGAGGATCTTATGCATTTGTAAATAATACAGTATGTGGTTACTGTGCACTGTAGGCTTGATTCCAGCCGGTGTGAGGATACAGAGGAACTGCAGCGTGAGCCATAAGAGGATTCCTACGGGAGAAATAAGGAGCAAAACAATAGATCAGTCTATTGTTTTGTCCATTATCCCGTCCAGCTTGAGAACAGTTGAAGTTTTGGTGACCCTACAACCCTCCCTCTAGCACCCCCAGCAGGCCCAGCAGAGAATCTGCTCTACAAATAACACTCGTGTAGAAGTCCTTTGAAATGTACTTGTGACAAAGCAATGAGAAACAAGTTAATATGTAGATCGTGCTTAGTTTCTTTTTTGATAAATATGAGACAAATTCAGATAAAATACTCAGAGCTGCGGTTATATGTAAGAGAATAGGCAGGAGAAAGAAGAGGTCTTGATTTGAATTTTCCTGTCCTCTGGGGAATGGGTAAGAAATGGTTGAAGACTACACCAGGAAAAGTTGAATAACTGGAACACAGAGCGAATATGAATGTCGGAAAGGGGGAAAGAGAAAGCAAGTGTGTAAATATTTGCTTAAACTAAACAGTAATGTTTGTGCGGCTATGTTGAAATATTCTAAAGAGCTGCTTGCCTCTGGATCCACCCACATAATCATCTTTAAAAGCCTTCTAAAAGATTGTGGAGTTACATCACACCGACGCTTTTACGTCAGCTGGATCTTTGCAGAGTCGCTGCGCCACCTTTAATATTTCTGTGGTGCCCTGCTGTAAAACATTCATCATTCAACCTGAGCAAACGTCGAGTGACCGTTGCTCCCTCGGGTAGTTTGGTTGTGCAGGCAGATGCAGTGGGGCCTAATAGATGGTGAGGCTTCAGACCGGTAAGCCTCCAGGTTGACCCGGAGGTTAACACGTCATCTGACACCTCCTTGAAGTGCAAAAGAGAGACAAACATCAGATGAGCCTGCTGTGCATCTGCTGACCATGATCTGTCTCAACTTTGAACTACGGTTACTGTTTTCTTCAGATAGATCCTCAATAAAATCACCACTCTCACCATTTTTAAAGTAAATCGAGTGCTCCCTGACACCAGAAAGCAATGCGCTCCTCTTGATTTTGACCCAGGTGGCCTTGTTGCTTATTTTCAATTTAACAGCACATAGTGTCCAAGGGCAGCCATCTGTGGTGCTTCACTATGTGGTGGGTAGCTACCCAATGTAGATACCTGGTTTAGTTATTTGGAAAAAACAAAATATGGAGAAGAGCCGGCAGTGCATGTAAATTGAGTCCCCAAGTGCCACAGAGTGTAGCACATTCATGTATTGAATAATGCATTAAATTAAGCAGTGGTCTTTTTATGTTAATCCAAATGTTTCTTTCTCCTTAAAACAGCTAACCAAGCACCTGTTCAATGCATCATTTCCCAAAAACACTAAATGCATAGACACATTCATTCATTTGGTAACACTGCTGCATGTCAGTGACCATATTTCCACTAACAGGCCAATAACATCACTCATGAATGCCAACAGATGGCATTTTGCGAGATATAAAAAGTACTTTTTTAACATCATATGTCATAGGAACTAAGAGAAATTTGACTGTGACTGATGATTAAGTGAAAACATATGGTGAAAATATAAAAGCTGGTGTTTAAATCTGCATAAAATCGTGACTTAAATCTGAGGTTTTGATTGCCTCAAATTGTAAATGAATGCTGCTGCACAAGCATGACAAGAAGCCCAAAACTTTAGCTTTCAGTGATAATTTAATCATACAAACATTCATCAAACACACGGGGAAAAAGCTTTCGTCTGTTTGCACTTCCTCACTCTCATAAATGTGCTGTTGTATGAGTCTAATGCCAACTGATTCATTCTGCAATCTGGCCGGTGGGAGCTTCAGAGATATTACATGAAGAGGAAAATACAGTTTGCACTTCATGAATTGACATTGACAGCAAACACCTTTGACAGCAGAGAGAAACATTTATCATTTCACACTTTGCACAGGAAATGCACGATGTTCTGCGAAAGAGCGAGGAGCCCAGAGATCCATGTGACATGTTGCAGTACTTATTGGCTGGTGTTGTCATGTAGTCAGAGCTCAGTAACCCTGGGGCTTTCAGTTAGTGCCTTATTGAAAAGGCTGTTTACCTGACGAGGTGGTCTAACTCACTGGCTGTGGATGGCAGATAAAATCACAGAGCTGGTGAACCCTTCAGGACTTAACAGCACTGGGAGGAGGAAAGTACACACAGGCCTCGTCGTGGAGGTCGCATTACTCGATGCATAGATCGGCCAGTTAGTGCAAGTAAATAATCAGTAACAACGCGATTCTGTCATTTTACTGGTGTGGTTACATTTGCAACTGAAATGATCGAACGGGATTAACTTTTTGTCGAAGGAGCTCATTAGACTCGAATGTGGAACGCATAATTCAAACAAGAGACTGGAGAATCAGAACAATAGTTACACCAATAAAACAGCCAGTTCAATGCAAATACACAGTGTGGAATCTTTGGGTAAATTACGTCTCCAGAAACATGATCCTCTTCTACATTCATCGAGTACATTCAACTTAATATAATAGAATAAAAGCGAGTCTGAGACAGCTTGAACATGTTAATTCAAAGCAGGGAGACAAAAAAATTCTGTCTTTAGCGCCGTTGCAGTGGTATACAGGTTTCACAGTGCTGTAAACTGTGGTATGAAAGTCGTCATACCATGCACATTTGCTTATCTACGCTATATTTAGTGATATTAAAAAAATATTTGAAGCTTATGTCAAATTTCATGTTTGTCAGGACATATTTTGTGAAATTACAATAAAGCTTTTTTTTTTTGATCCAAAAAATAAAATTCTGTTTTCATTCCTTTAAGGGTCACTGTAACTGATAATAATAGTCGTGCAATACAATATTTTCAGAGATGGTTATGGTACTGTGACCGTTGCAGCCCCAGTTCATATGGCTTGAAGTCAAAATCTGATGGCATAGTCTGCATTAATCTTGTGTTGCATGTAAAATCAACGAAATCTTAGATTCAGACAATGACTGAGGGGATCTCTAGTACTGCATAATTACCAATAACGGATATTCTGCTAATATTCTTCTAATATTTCATAGATGAGTACATGCCAAGTGCCAGCAATGACTCTATTTCAGGTGTGGAGAGAAACCTTCACTGGCTCAAAGGACTCTTTTATGCCAAATCAGTACGTTTCTTGCTTCTATTTACACTAAGTAGCTAAAAACCCTATTTGACTCTGGAACTCATACTAAAATTGCTGACTCTAAACTAGCTTCTTGTACAATGATCAAGACTAAAACTGACCTAATCGCAGGAGCTTTACTGTGAATAAGAGCTCAGTATCTCAGCGTCGATCTCAAAGGCCGACTCCCTCCAGTGGAGAAATGTTGCAGGTACTATGACAGCATGGAAATGATTGCCCAGAATGCACAAGCCATGTTGACAAACTGATGGGCTTTTAAATGATATTAGTTATATTTCTGAGGGGTGTTGCTCCCTCCCTCCACTTAAAAAGTCTATATTAAAAATTAGGATAAAAGGAAAGAAGATGATGTCTAGTGGTTTGTTCCAGCGACGCCCATATAATTAAATTTAGTTACAGGGAACCAAATCAATACACCAAGAGTCAGAGCAGAAACTGGAGAATCAGTTGGCAAAATAAATGGCTTTTCCTCCAAAGTCTCTCTTTCAGTTGCACAATGCACACACATATACACACAATTTCACAAATACACACTCCTGTCATTTTTTTCATTTGCACTCTGACAACTAAAAAAAGAAAAGAAAAGAAAAGAAAAAATCTGGAAAAAAAAAGAAAAAAGTTATCACTCAAAAGACTCATAGCACTCATTTTTTAACTTAGCATTCACACGTGCATACAGTGGGTTGTGGGATGTTGTTTGAGCTGCACGTCGGGAGCGTTGGCCTCTGGTTTCTCAAAGTGTAGCCGGACTTTGCATAAAGTGTTTTTGGATCTCCACACTCTCTGCCAGCTACCGATAAAGCCTCCTCTTTCTCGTACTGGTGTGACAGACTCCAGAGGTACGGTTTAGTGCTGCTTCACTCTGACAAGTCCCATGATTTAAGAGTGCCCAAAAGGATAGGGCTCCTGTATACCCTGAAAGGAAAAGAAAGGATTAAAGAGGAGACAGTAGGGCTGTAAGATACATACAATGAGACAGAACAAAGACTTAAATGTGTGTTGTCACTGTGTCTCAGTGCTGGTACATACTGAAAATACAAGACCTTTCATTGTACATACAGTGAAGCTGTTAGCTGCACAGCTAAAACGTATAGTTAGGTGAGTCAGTTGATAGAAAGTTAATCTGCACCTTCTTTGATCAGCGATTAAAGAAGGTGCAGATTATTTTCAAGCAAAAATAACATTTACTCCTTCCAGCTTTTCCTGCTTTTCTGTGTCTAGCGTGATAATGGACCTGATGATCTTTTTCTGATGACAAAAATTTCAGATAAAAATAACCCCAACCACCATCCACTCTCACAGAGAATCCCCTTGCTCTTTCATGTGTCTTACCTGGTTATAAGAGACTACTGATAGATTGCTTTGTAGACTGTTTGCTACTATATCCACAGAGTTGTGTGAAAGTCCATTCTGATCCTGCTGCAGCTCGTCGGGGCTTCCCTGCCAATGTTCCTCTGCGACCCTGTGACCGCTGGCATCGTGGAGGCTGTTGTTGTTGCTGTTGGGGCACTTGCTCTTCCCTGGCGAGGCGAAGGGGTTGTAGTCTCCTTCCAGGCTGCGGTTAGGCTGGGTGTTGAACTCGGCTTGGAAAGAGGAAAGCTGCTGTGTGACGCCGAGGAGGCCTCCGACCTCCACGCTCAGGATCACCCAAATGACATCTGTCAAAAGAAACAGACAGCGTGTTGTGATATACAAACACCGTCCCACGCTCCAACCTGTGCTTGCATGTATACAGTTAGAACTAAAACTAGCTTTAATTACCGAAAGACTGTCTTAACCAGCAGGCTCAAAATTCCAATTAGGCTCCGACACATTTAGATCATGTACAATGAAGCTGGACACACCATCATCACATCCTCAAAGATTTTAAGCGCTCCAGGTCTGCAGTTGTTCTCTCTCTTAAAGCCTCTCGGAGACTGATGGTGTGAAGTGAGGAATTGTTGCACCTCAATGAAATATTAAGGCCAAGTATAATTTTAATTGAGTATCCCTCTGCTGCTTAATTTGTAAGTAGGCAAGTCTTGAGGGACTTTCTGTTGGGATCCATCATGCACGTTGAGCTTGCAGGAGGACATAAATCAATTAAATGAATGACTCTTAATTTAATTTGTGTGTGCTAATAGAATGGCCGTCCACTCTCTTAATAGTTTTTACTGAGGGAAACGCATACAAAGTTACCGAGCACTTTGTCTTCAGCAACGACTGCTTATTGCTGCTGCTAACGACAGCGCTTGGCTTTATATTTGCACGTCAGCCGCTCAGCTCAAAACGAATGATTATCTATTGGAAAGAGAAGTACACTCAGGGCAGAGACAATCATTAGAGATGTTCTGTTCAGACTATCTATAAATTCAAGAAGCTTGATTTGTCCACTCAAAAGTCCAGAACCCAAATTCAGTTTACAAAGACGTAACAAATGAAAAGCAGCAAATTCTCACAGTAGAGAGGCAGGAACGAGCAAATGTTTGGAAGTGCTACTGGAAAGGTAACAAAATACTGAAATCACTTCCCAATGATTGTGCAAAAGAAACACCAGATTATGTTGAAAATCAATAATTTTTCCAGTATATTTGCATTCAAGCATATTTTTAACCTTGAAAACAGAGCAGCTAAAATTAATTTTCAAACTTTTCTTCACTTGGTATGAACCCTGCTAACAGTTTCAGTCTGTTCTTGAGCACGTGTATTAAAAAGCAGTAAGTCATCTGCGTTTTCAGTGTGAAGTTTGCTGTCCTCACCTCCATAGTAAAGTCCAGTAGCTGTGCACATTCTCCACTGGCCCTGGTACATGCCAGGAGACACGGGGCTCTGCATCTGCACACTAACATCGGCCATTTCCTGAGGGTCTAGAGACCGCACCATCACCATGTTCACATGTCCAAACTGATCTCCTCCAACATACTTCAGACAAACCCCGGGAGGCCATGACTCTGCACCTGAAGACACACAGACAACCATGTTGAACTTGACATGACATGTGACCAGAATCCTTTTTCATTTACAACATCTGATATCAGTTTTGTGCTCTATCATATTATGATTATTATTCCAGCAGACTTACCTGTGTTCTGTATCCTCCAGGTCTTTGTGAAAGGAGTATCTGGTGGAACTGATTCGCCCTCCCCAATTGTCACATCCCTCACTAAGGACATGCAGGGCGCACTGATGTTGGGACTCTCAAAGTCATAGTAGGCTCCGATGGCTGCTTGTAAATTCCTGGGACAACAGAGGTCAGAAATCCATGAGATCACAACAGATATGAATTGTATAACATGTGATTTGTGTAACAGAAACCGCGTGATTCAACAGCAGCTTGCACAGCCAAATATGTGAGCCAAATAACATCATGTATAGGGCTGCAAGTAGTGATTAGTTTAATTACTTATTGAACTTCTGATTCAATCATTTGGGCTATAAATGCCTGTCACAGTTTCCTCAAACATAAGGTGACTTCTTCTAGTTGTTTTTTCTGTCCAACCAAGAGCAAAGCACCGTGGAAGCTGTAGATACTGAATGATAAAAATAATCCTGCTTATTTCTTTGGACATGAACAAATGAACATGACCCATTTAACATTTAAAGTGGGAACCACAGGAACACACAGCAGCTTTTACAAGACCAATTAAAGAAGAATGGTACTATTTGAGGGACTGGGAGAAAATCTGGGTCCCTGAAAAAAAAAGTAATTTATTCTGCAAGAGGCAGTGCTAATTTAGTTTCCTGAGATCATCTGGTTCAAATGCACATATTGTGGCGAATAACTCAAATGTCTGCAGACCCAGACAGACTGGGAATGGGTGCTTCCCGTGACATGCCGGTCATCCATAAACCAGCAGTTTTTATTTTTAGAAAGCCCGTTGCAGAGAAGCCACTGCAGGGCATCGTGTGATACTACTCCAGCCTGATCTGATCTGCCCATAGCCGCTGTCTCTGTCATCTTCCACAGACCTGCACGGGCTTAATACTGCATATGCACAGAAAAGTGTATTTAAGGGAAGATTTCAGAGGGACCTTTTCCTCCCTCACACGGTGGTTTTCACTCAAGGACTTTGCACTGCTTACTGTATTCATTTTCTAAGTCACAGGACATCACATTTAGAATAGCATGGAAGCTGCAGTGCAGCCGCAGCCTGTAAAGTAATGTCAGCATGTGAAAAACACATATAAATACAGTCTGTCCGGGCACAGTGAGGTAAAGATTTACCAGGCTTGCACAACTCCTGTGTGAGCTTTGAGCTCGACTCGGCGTCATGTTGGACGGTTACGTAATAACGTTAACCAGCAGCGGTCCTCGCTGTGGTTGTGGTCAAGGAGAGACAGACATAACGCTAACGTTTGGTCATCCTGGCTGTTGTTTTTTCCCATAAGTGAACAGAATAAGCAACAGACTGTGAGGAAGTAATTAGGAACTTTTAATTATCCTTTCAGCGGAGTGACTAGCTAGCTGCTAGCACCTAGCTTAGTGTAACAGTGGCGACTAACTTAATGTACAACTCCTGTTATTAGCAGCATGAACAACCACGAAAAACACTCGTTCAAAAAGTGACTTTAAGGTGTTTCCGATCAAGTTTCGCACAAACCCGCTTCTATACGACCTGCAGTTTATTTATCGCGTAAAGATAAGCATTTTTATTATGTGTGCAACACCCACTAAGCTACCTGACAGGCAATCAAAAGTCGGAGACACGGTGACTCAGCTAACGCTTACGTTACTACAACGTCGTTAGCTGTCACTGAACCCACGTCTACATACCTAACGTAAACGCTAACACTGTCACAATGAGGGATAACACTTCCTTCACTGTTTTCCCAGCGAAATACCGCCATACAATGAGACAGCTGCGTACAAAGCTAGCTATGATAGCGTACAGTATCTGTTATCTAACATAAAACGCACGACAGGCCGGACGAGTCACCGAGCTCACCAGTTGGTCATGTCCAGAAAGAAGGCGCATCCGGCGGGGTTTAGCTGAAACCCGAGCAGCCTCTGAAATTCCGATATTAGGATATCTTTGTCTGTTGTGCCCATGCAGCTGAATTTCTGCATGAGCTCCTGGTCCAGGTCCAGGTCCATGCCCTCCATCGCGGATTCGGCTGGACAGAGACGGGGGCTTCGCTCCTAATTTAGTCCGAGGCCTCGACTTGTCATAACAAACTCAACGACAGGGCCGAGTGCGCATGTCACATGGTTGTGTTTTGTGCCTATGAGCCACAGGCCCGGTGAGGAAAGACAACACTGAGCTGGACTTTAAATGCATGAAAAGTACGTGTGTAGTTCCACATTACAGTGATAATAACGTGTAATTAACTGTGAGGGTAAATGAAGTCAATAACATCCAATAAAATATCTTTTGTGTTAAACTATCTGATAAAATATTGGGGAAAAAATATTGTTGTTTTCTTAACAATGCTGCATTTCTACACAGGAAAAGGATCAGTGTGACTGGTAATGCTTGTTTTATACACTGTTCATGGCCTGATTAACTTGTCCCTGGTCCCCCTGGTTGCATCCAAGTTACCATCACAACACACTAAGGATGGCAAATTCATTATATTTTGCACCCAGAGGCATAAAAAACAAAACAGTACATTGTTTTTTTAAAACCAAGTTTTCAGGAAACCTGCACAAGAAAATGCAAAGTGATACGCCTTCCCATTTAACCCCTGTTATGAAAACATTAGATGATCTCAACCGACGGAAAACAATGTAGAAATGTGATGGAAATATGCTGTTTATTAATTAATTTAATGAAGAAGATAATATGCTATAAAGCTGCAGGATCTGTGTTTTCATGAAAGGCAATTAAATAAATAAATGGTGGCTGAATTTCATTGAATAGCTTCAGTTGCCACATTGTCAGTGTTAGTAAACTTTTCCTACCATGACACGTCACAAAATAACGATGTAATAAAGACATATTGTCCTTAAACATTAAAAGAGACATAATACTACATAGAGTATATCAATTTATAGTACACTCAGACTACATGAGACTACCAGCACAGAGTTGAGGTGTCATCGTTATGATTGGTAGGATTCTCCGCACTGCCGCCCTCCTGCTCTGCTCTGAACATCCAGCAGATGGCGCCGTTGTGTCGTTGGAGCTGTGTGTTTTTCAGTAGAGCAGCGTGTGTGTCTGTGTCAGTGTGTGTTTGTGTGCTAGTGTGAAAGGGGGTCAGCGGCTGCCCGGTGTTTAGCGAGGTAGCTGCTAGGCTGTGCTGTGCCAGCAACGGCTAAAAAGATGCACACAGCTAGGGTTGTGTTCAATATAGACATACCTGCAAGCTAGTATAAGCTTAGTTTTTTGGAGGGAAAACCGCTGGTAGCCTTCGAGGCTAACGCGAGCTGAAATGGCCGGAATTATTAAAAAGCAAATTCTGAAACATTTGTCAAGGTAAGTGGCATCTTTGGCTTTTTGTTAGCCGGTTAGCCCAGCTGGATGATGGTTTCAACGTTACGGTCTACGACAGAGCAAACGTCAGTTCGCTAGCATTTGACTCCTACGTGTAGCTAAGTTGCATTGATTTCCACGGCGGTTACGGTCTGTTAGCATAACGCTACATGTTGGAACAGCCGCATGAGAATAACGTTAGGAGGCTTGACCGGGACAGTGAACGCATCAAACCAGTTCAGCCTGTCCCAAATTAATAACTTCAACCACATTACTTTTACAAATTTTACGCGTTTTTAATACTGTTACATGCCGCAGACTGCCTTAATACTTGCCTTGTAAGCTGATATATGTGATTCAGTTGGCCTAATACCTTCCACTACTGTTGAAAGAGCTCTACCAATACCTGTCTATCTATATATCTGTGTACAACTATCTATTTTTCTATCTCAGGTTGTCTCTCAGGAATCTTTCCTCCTTGATTTTATGCTCAGTAGACATCAAAACAGTGCCATCTCCTCAAGGACAAATAAAGAAAAATCATTAGAAGAGAGTTATGGAGGAAGCATCGTAAATCTTAATGTTCTGTAAACAGTTATGATGCACACAAATCTATCAGGGCCCCAAACGCTTTTCTTTCTTTAACCCCAACTCTCAGGAAGATCGAGCTTTTTCAGGTATGTGTCAAGGTGTTTGGCCTGCTGCACATGAATGATTGGATGTTGTCAGCTGAGGTTTGCTGACAGAATAAGTAGAAATGTTCCTATAATGTCAGTCTGAATGCAGTCTCTTTATGGCAATATTTATTCCATCTAGCACCTGGCGGAGCATCAGCAAATACTGTAGTCCAGTCACATTCAGCATCCACTCCAGAGCTGGCTGCAGCTGTTTCTCTGTACTTGGTCCTATATCCTCTCCATGGGATGTGTCTGCTCAGGAGGCGTAGAGCCTGCTATTTCGTCTCCTCTTTTCAGGTTTTATTGTGTCAGATTTTGTGTATTTTCTTTAGCTGTCAGTTTGCCACTGCTGGCACTTGTTAAGAAATAAATCTGGGTGGGAGAGCAAAGTTGATATGTGTTTCAAAGGTCTGTCTTCCCCCAGCTGGATGGGGCTACGGCTAAAGTTGAACCCAAGACTGAAGAATAAGTTGAGACGCTTATTTGCACCAAGTAGGGGACTCAGGGGACGCAGACGTGGTCGGTAGACATGCAGGCATGTTAATGCTGTTGAGCATGGCTTGTTCTTATATAGGAAATGGGCTTCATGGTTCAAGTATCTCTTCAGGTATCTTGCATCCTGCTGTCAGAAATAATCCCTTTAAGCCATTTTGAGTTTATTCTGTCATTTTGTGCCTTTTTAAAATATGCCCTTGTACATATGTAACTCAGTGTAGCAGTATTCACATAACAGTATGGTCATTTTAAGACGGGCAGGATGATTAAATGATTGAACTGCTGATTGTATTTTTATGTTTAAGTTCAAAGTCACTTTATGTTTTGCTGTTAGCATACACATTGAAACTAAGACTTGCACACAGCTGACTTCTTTAACCACTGAAGGATTGTTGGATTTAAATGGACCACTTCAAGGACATTACTTTTGTGTTGATCTTTTTGGCCTTGGCGTTGCTTAATTGTAAAACCAAACAGTTGTGCTTTTGGAAAAGTGTATACAATGACTTCTTTCTTGCCTTTGATAAGCTCCGGAATTTCTGTTCTCTTTAAACCGTACTAATCTTAGCAATTAGCTAGTTATTTCTGGCTTTATAAATAATAGCACCACTATGTATGCAGTAGTCTTTGCTCTAGTCGAAATCTTAATTAGGAATACTACCAAATCTCTTTATTATATTCTGCCAATCCAAAAGGAGACTGTATCAAAATGCACAATGTTGTACTATCGAGTCATAGCTGTTCTGTATTTTCAGGCATGTGAACAAGCTCTATCTCTCCAGCTTGACTCACTGAGAGTCCCTGAAGGGTGTGGGAGTTAATATGTAATGATAGTTTTAGGAAAGCAAGTGCTGAGCGGTTATTTTGTTACTCAATGTCAAAAGGTAAGCTTAAGCTTTGACTGGCTTATCAGGCTAATCAGGTTCAGGCAGCTTGGTGTCAGGCCTCACAATGTTAAATATTTTGACAAACTGGACCACATTTACATGTCATCTCGTTAGTTTAATTAAAATCATTAACCAAACTGTGAGCCACACTCACTCTGTCGCACTGTCGCTTGACATTTAGTCACTTATCCATGGTTGATGTCTGAAATGTTACAGGGATTTGTCAGAGCAGTGTTCAGTCATATGGTGTCTGTGAAGCTCAAATACTTATCAAACTGATTTACTCTGATCGCTGCCATATTCACTCTGTGGGTTTGTGGCCTATTCGTGGCTGCTGGAGCTCGCTCCATTTGCACCTTTGGAGAGGTTAAGTACAGCTGTGTGAACATAGTAAGGAGGCTGCTACAGTTTGCCAGGATGACTCATTCACTTACTTCAAAAGCATCTTGGTCAAGCTGCATACTTGAATTTTGGCTATTTCTGTCTTGCTGATCATCAGTGACGTATACTGATGTCAGGTGTCTCCCTGATAAAAGTTATATGAATGTCCTCCAGATTTAGGCTGCAAGTATTCACCCTGAAACATTTTAACTTTTTATCTGGTTCCTTTGCTTAGGTTCACCAAGAATCTCTCCCCGGACAAAATCAATCTAAGTACGCTGAAGGGGGAGGGGCAGCTGTCCAACCTCGAGCTTGATGAAGAGGTTCTGCAGAACATGCTTGACTTACCTACCTGGCTGGCTGTCACTCGGGTCTACTGCAACAAAGCCGCCATCAGGGTATGTTACTGACTAGTCAAACCTGGTTGTGTAGCTGGTCTGACAAGAAGCACAAAGCGGAGACACAAAAGCTGCATTATCAAGCAAAACAAAGGTTTTCTGTTTATTAATATCAAAGAGCTTCCTCGTTATGCACATAGCGGTGTAGAGGATATGAGCAGAGTCAGTACCACAGAGATAAGCGCTGCTGGAGGCACTGCTGAGCCTTCAGACCAGCACTGGTTGTTGATAGAGAGACAAGCCATGATTCAGAGGGACATAAAGAGCCAGAGGCCAGAGTGATCCTGAGATATACTGGCTGTTGTGCATTGAACTGTCAGGATGTTTGGTTTGTGTTCCCAGATAATCCCAGTTGTACTACATGTTTCTAAAAAAGATGTTATTGAAATAAATTCTGCGCACCATGCATATATAAATATGTACACCTCTCAAACTTCAATTTCTTCTTGAGTTTCATTAAAAAGTAACTTTAAAGTAGGATTTTTTTCTGACATAGTAGTTTCAGGTGTCAGGAAATTTTATACAGTCATTTTTGGTCCCCAGAGGATGAATCCTATTGGCTTTGGTGATCCCTTGGCTTTTCCTCCAGTTTCAACAGCAAGTCAACATCTGACTTTGTCTAATACTTTAGTTTATGGCTAAATACTCGAAAATCTAATAACATTCCCACCAGCCTCAGCTCTGTTTTGTGTTAAGTCGTAATTAGCGAATGCTAATGCTTGGTGAACATGATAAACATTGTACCTGATAAACATCAACATGCAAACATTGCCATTGTGTGCATTTTAGAATGCTGATGTTAACATGTAGCTCAAAGCACCTCTGTGCTCAAGTGCAGCTTAACAAAGCAGCTGGTCTGCCTGTAGACTCTTAGTGTTGTTGTTAATCTTGACCTACATTTGAAACTCCACCAGTGTCAGCAATCTCAAGAATTGCTTTAAAGTGCTCGTCTTCAAGCTACAAGTTGTAGTGTTGAGAGAATGTGAGAATGTAGCATCATTTGTTTGGGCCCCCAGGGTTCAGTGCTAGTTGTCTTTCTGTTTGTTATTGTTAGGCCATCTACAGACACAAAATCACTTTTAATTGCTATGCAAATGATACACAACTCCTCCTCTGCTGCAAGCAACAGTAATCACAAAGAGCTGGCTGTTTGCTGCTGTACTGTTACAACAGAAATCCCTGTCAGAGGTCCTGCACATGTAAATGCAGGAATTACTCACCACTGTGGTCCATTATCTCAAAATGTTGTCATGCATCACAAAAGCCCTGAAAAAACATGTTTTTACTTCTCTTCTTGGAGAAGTGTGTTGAAACAGCGATGTAGCCATGCTCCTACCAAGAAACATCTCCCCAGTCATCACATTCCTTCACTAGACAGATGTGAGGTTAAGAATTCATTTTTAAGTTTTTAAATTCTCACCGTATATCACTGATCCCTTTAGTCCATACTAGCCCGTGTGCGTCATCTGTGATCCTCAGATGAGTAGATGAGGACATGTGTTCCTCGGGCCTTTGTGCCCCTTAATTGATGAGACCATGGCAGTAAAACTGTTGTCATCCTTTGATTTACATGTGAAAACTCATGTTGATAGACTGGCTTTAGGTAATCTTTTGTTGTGATTTTTAGTCTTTTTCTAATCATTGCTAACACTTTTCATTTCAGCAACAATGGTCCTTGTCATGAATTCAATCTTTATTCTTCATTTCTTCTTGTTGTAGTTCATCAGGTGAAGGGTAATAATAACTTGATAGTTGAAATTTGATACATTGAGCAGACACAGCGACGTGACTCCAAATATTACAGCTTGACAGTAGTTGTTGTAGCGCTTGTGTCACGTTGCAGGACCTTGATGTTCACTGTGCCCTTGTACCCAGTGAATAATAAACAGTGCAGAATGCTGTGGCAAGTGTTTGTGACTCTGTGTCTCTGTGGACCTCGCTGTCTTTTTAGATCCAATGGACAA
This sequence comes from Chaetodon auriga, assembly GCF_051107435.1. Classification (NCBI taxonomy): domain Eukaryota; kingdom Metazoa; phylum Chordata; class Actinopteri; order Chaetodontiformes; family Chaetodontidae; genus Chaetodon; species Chaetodon auriga. The sequence continues at coordinate 7,300,070 of NC_135083.1, forward strand.
AGTTGAAAACGAGCCCCATTTGCCTGGTAAGAAATGCTGTCCTTCCCCAAAGTTCTTGCACATTTCTGCATCACTAAATTTCTCCCTTCATGTTTAAATTCAAATGTAGCCTACATTTGACTTTAACAGCATCCTGTTTTGTTATACTGCTCCATAGGTTGTGCTCTCTCTGCCCTGTTATCGTTAGTAAATGTTAGGTTACTTTTCTATTTGCCTTTGCTCAATTGTATGCTGAGTGTTACTGTTTCCTCTTTTGTGCAGTTCTTGGATAAGGTAGAGGTAGAAATGAGGACGTGTGAGGAGCCTCGTCCACCTAATGGCCCCTCTCCCATAGCTATTACAGCAGGCCAGAGGTAAGCCTGCACGCATCATGTGTTCAGCTGACATGTCTGATAGGGATGGGCGATGTTGTCCAGCCGGCCACAATCAGCTCAAAAACTGGCAATTGCTGATACATTCGTGCAGGTCTGTGTGCAACATGCAACCGCAAATGGATTCAGCCAGTAGCTGATGCTGATATATTTGTCCTATCGCCCACCCCTAATATATACGCCTATATCTGATTCTGAATACTACATGTCGTGTATATGATGAACATTGCCCTCACTCATGCTGACATTGTGTGTTTACAGCGAGTACGGCTTCGCAGAGAAAGTGGTGGAGGGCATGTCTGTTAGGATCAACTCCATCACCATCAAGGTTCAGGCTCGTGCCTTCCACGCCTCCTTCGAGCTCTGGCAGCTACAAGGCAACAGCCTCAACCCTAAATGGCAGCGCAGTGACCTCCGCTACACCCGCGTCACCGACCCAAAGAGAGGAGAGGTACAGTGCACTTTTATCCTCTGACACTGCCCTGTCAGGAAGTTGTACGCAATGCCCAGCTCAATCCAATGTTCTACCACAGAGAGTGTGTGCTCAGTAGGCCTTCAGCAAATACTTAAATCATGTTGACTGTTATCGTTTTTATTAGCTGCAGAGACCATATTGAGACAAGCAATCTTTCAAAGAGAGGTTTTGTAATTCACTTAAAAGGAAATGTGTCTTTCTTTTTCTCTGGTCTTTGCCACACTGATGCCAGAACGTTTTGTGCTTTTTGTCTCATTTTGTTTTGTCATAGCTGGATGCTTTGATGTGTTTATTGTTTCAATCAGGTGCTGACATTCAAAGAAATTAACTGGCAGAGTCTTCGAATTGAGGCAGACGCCATTGAGAGTGACGATCAGGACCTCGGCAGCACCCCGTTACGCCTCATCACCAACCAGGGTCGCATTCGCATTGCTCTAAAACGCAGAGTACGGCTGTGTTTCTACCCCTCATTTACTTTTCTGTCATGGAATTGGTTAGAAATCACAAAAGTGACCTCATCTAAATTGCAAATTATCAGTCACAGTGGTTTAATTCTTTATTGTTCTTTCTAGATAAAGGACTGTAATGTGCTGGCATCCAAGCTGCTTTTCATTCTGGACGACCTGTTGTGGGTTCTGACGGACTCTCAGCTCAAGGCCATCATCCATTATGCCAAATCTCTCAGCGAGGCCATGGAGAAGTCTGCCCAGCAGAGGAAGAGCAGGACTGCTGAATCCCTACAGGTCCTGCCTCTTTCCTGCTCAAGAATAATATTATATTTTAAAGGACTTTAGCCACAGTCTTCATATGTTAAAATGAAAATTAAGGACATTGCTGACCTTAAAAAATATGAGCAGAATTCACAGAAGACATCGTGATGACTCCGGCTAGGCTTGGTTTATGTATCTGTTTCTACCTTCAACCCTCTGGAGTCCAGATTCACTTTGGTTAACTATTGCCTCCATTTTATGCTTCAAGTTCAAGGTTGAACAATTGGTTTTTGTGCTTTTTTCACTGAAATTTATTATATCACTTAAAAATTAAAGTATGAAGTTTTTAAAGATTTCTTTTGAAAATGAATTTATCGTCTGCAGAAATAAATAAGACACTGTGTGAAAGTGAACCATCAGCTCTTTCAGCTGGTCTGTTAGTATAAATAAAACATGCTCAGTGTATTCACAGATCAGTCGACATGCAGTATCCTCTCAGGACAACACAGAGATTCAAGAGTTTTAATCAAAATTAGTTGGTAAAAGACTGTTTCTGGATGCATTTTCTGTACGTTACAGATGATTTTATTTTATTGTCAAATCCTCTTGGTGATTTAGATGTTTTTACCTCCTCTCTGTTTTAGACTGCTCCTCCATCGCCTGGCCTCCACACCCTTTGGACAGAGCCCCCACCTGCTCCCACCGGCACCCCGAGCAACATGAGTCAGTACTTTGATCTCTATGATGTCAAGGAGTCCTCTTACCACACCTTCATATCCCGCCTGGATTTACATATATGCAACGACAGTTCTTCAGTGGATGAAGGTCAGTTAGAAAAAAATCTATTTATTTATATTTATGCACCTCTAACATGCAGTGAATTGTTAAGCATTTGAAGGATGATTAAAGTCCAGCTGTTCTTCAACAATATCATGTGATATTGCATAGATGAGCCGCCCCCACCGGGCTTGCAAGGTGCCATGCAGCTGACATTCAGGAAGCTGGGTTTTGACTACTATCCTGTCCACAGACCTGGTGAGTGTGATGCCTGGTCCCTTCTCTTACTGCACTTTACCCAGAGGCTCTGTCTTGCTCCCACTGTATCCACAGCATTCATTCAGGACTAGCTGTCAGAGGATCACTATTCAAGCAGACTAATGGCCTGGGAGAGAGTGCCCAGTGCCATTATACTTTGTGGAATTCCTCAAGTGTAGAATGTAGAGCAGCAGTGCCTCTGCAACTGATTATGGTCATCAAACAAAAAAACGTTTTGTTTTGCTATTCTTTTTGATTAAAGGCCCAGTGTGTAGGATTTAAGGGGATCCAATGGGAAAAATTGAATATAATATTCATATTTGTGTTTTCATAAGTGCATAACCACCTGAAAATATCAGTTGTTGATATTTAAAATGAGCTATTTATATCTACACAGTTAGTCCGACGTGTTGCAGCATCATGTTTCTACAGTAGCCTGAACGAACACCGGCTCTACAGAACGGCTTTCGAATCTTTGCACTTTTAGTGGTTTTTTGTGTTTTTAGTGGGGAAGGTTGAGGAGTGTTCAGTTGGTTGCAGTCTGCAACCTCATCGCTACAATTCACTAAATCCTACACACCAGTCCTTTAAAGATTTCAGTCTATGCAGGGTATATTAACAGAAGAAGGATGTGTATATCAACACAGTACAACAGTATACACAGTAAGGATATAGAACCACACATAGTGGGTGCTTGAATAGCAGGTCTGAAAAGTGGCCAAGTTTGTTGACGCATGCAAGGAACCTGACTCCAGCTCTCAGTCGCAATCAATAAACTTGCACACAGTGCATTTACAGATACGTACAGCTAAACAAAGTTATCAAGCCAAACAAATGTAAGCAGTCTAGCTGTGCATACTGACAAGAGCTGGATAGCAAACTAAATACCAGTCATATTGTACATTTATTGTATGCACAGTTTTTTAGAGTCTGCAGAAGGTTTTCTTCACAGGAAATACGTTTTAAGCCTAGAATGATTCATGAATCGTCACTGCCTTTTTGCTGCTGCTGTAATACAGCTGATGGATGCCGACACTGGGAGCGCCACAGTGGAGCCATGGAGGCTCAGGCCCAGTGGGCTGGGAAGCTGCTGCAGGAGTACCAGAGGAGAGCAGAGGCTTCTGGGTTTCCTGGGCCACATACTGAGGTGCCCCAGCCAACCAAGGACACCCCCACAAAGACTGTTCAAGGTATGAGTGCAGAATTGATGGAAAGGGCTATCTTGTTGTTATATGATTTCTTTTGTGACAGCTTAACACAGATATCATTAAACAGATACAATCCCAATTTCAAACTTTGTGAACACATGATTTTATAAAGGATATCATTACTTGGGCTCAGGAACTCTTTGTTTTTGGTAAAGTTTGCTTGCCTTTGATTGCATTCTCTTATTTTCATTTTACACAGCGTCCCTCCTTTTTTGAATTGGGGTTGTTCAGACTCAGCTATCATCACAACAGGGAAACAATAAAATCTGCATCATTAAACATAACAGGAATACTTGTATGCCTTCTTTCCAGAAGTATACTTCACAGTAGGAACAATAAAACAGTAACAGTAATGCTTTTATGAGAAGACACAAATTCTGATCTGTAAAAATATCTCTGAACACCAGCGTCATGATCTAACCAGGAAGCACACTTTCTCTTCTGTGAGTCATTTCTACGCACCAAATTGTTTCCTCTCCCATGTGCACACTTTAGATGGACAGTCTAGTCCCAAGCTGAGCCCCTCTGACACAGAGCAGGCGTCCAGCAGGAACACTGGTAAAGCTCCCTCTGGGTCATCGCTGAAGAGGCTGCGATCCAGCTGTGTGGTGGTCAGAATGGATGACGTGGACATTCACCAGGCAAGCTCTAATCATCATTGATTTGATTTACCTGCTCTAACAGAAGCCTCACTTCAATAAAGGGACTTCTGTTCCTCAGTGGTAGCGGTCGGGCAGAACCTCTGACAAGACGTGATTTCACTTTGCAGTTAGAAGAGTTTAGCAGTGACAAAGCAACACAGACTTCTTTCACATTTGTAATGAGTGTAGTTAGTCACAGATGGTATTAATACCGTAGAGACAGGGGAGTTTGCAGTAGTAAACAATTAAATGATACAGCAGGGACAATATCAACAACTCCTTTATCCCTGTCTCTGAAACAAGTGACATTAAACTTTATTCTCTGTCGTTACCACTGGCTAAAATGAACTGCATTCATGAGATAACTACTTATAGTTTTTACCATGTGGATGAGAAGTACAGGCTTTGGATTGTGTGTGTGTGTGTGTGTGTGTGTGTGTGTGTGTGTGTGTGTGTGTGTGTATATAAAGCATGGATGATTAGTTGGTGAAAAGATGTGAGAAGAAAGGGCATGTTTCAGCATGTTAAATTACTGACCACATGAATTCTAGAGATTCTCTGAAACCACCATTCCTCGGTTAGCTAATGAGCTGACACGAGTGTCGTGTCCTGCAGTGTGTTCATCACTTGCGGTCAGCTCAGACTGGAAAAAGGCCTGTTAGGTTAGCAGCGCTGCAGGCATCTGCCTGACAGGCCTAACACAGGGAACAGAAGTTTCTTCCAGAGCAGCCATCTCATATGTTTGAGCAGATGGATTTGTTATATTGGTATGAGTATGTGTCTGGCATCAAATTGCCCCTCTGGGGAACTAGAACAATAGAAGATGCTGTGTTTTCTTGTCTAATAACCACAGCCTTGTAATATTTCCTGAGGTTTTAGGCAAACTGATTCCTTAGGTGTCAGTAAAATGCTTGAGTAAGAATAGAACAATCCCATGTATGTCACTTGACTTAGCTGCTGCAGTGCCTTTCATCTGAAGCTGAGAAACCCCCCACCACTTCTAGTTTACCTCTCCGGCTGCTTCTTCATTTTCACTTTGGACAGTTCACACTTTCCCACATGAAAGAACAGTTCCTGGGTTATTTTGAGTTGACGACACTTGTAGTTCCCCATTTGATAGAGCAAGAGACACCCAGGGGAAATTCTGTGCATGTCTGTGTCTCCACCTTCAGTTTATCGCAGGATGTCAGTACTGTTTAGATTCAGGTGGTTTACTTCTGTTATGCGTCACATACTTGTACTTTTGTTGAGTAATTGAGTTCCTTTTTTTTTGTTATTGTGTCTTGAATTAAGCAAGCCCATTCCAGAGAAGCTGGGACACTGTAAAACATAAATAAAACAGGATGTGATCATTTTCTAATCCTTTTTGACACATAGTTAATTGAAAACAGTACAAAGACAATACATTTAATGTTTCATTAAACATATGCTTATTCTGAATTTGATGCAGCAACACGCACAGGAACACTTCTTAAAACTCATTTGTAAATGATTGTATTCTGTTTTTATTTATGTTTTACACAACGCCCCAACTTTTATATGTCCACCACTGTTCTATCCTCCGCACCTCAAACATTCAGGTGTCTACAAGAGGCCGTCAAAACAAGAAGACCCAGTCTTTATTATCCTGCAACCGTAAAACTCTGCGTCTGCCCGACAACATACCAGCAGTCCATCTGCAGTTTACTGAATACTACTTTCCTGACAATCCCAGTTTATCAGGTATTATTAAACTGTATTTTAGCATTTTTTTTTTTTTTTGTATCTTCTCAGATTTGTTTAGATTTGAATGAGCAAAGTGTGTCTTATTTACTTAGTTTCACCAGCAACCTTGATTATTATTATTATTATTGATTGATTGTGTATGTGTATTACCAGTTTCACCTGGACTTTACCTTCTTAAATGCCTGTTAATATTCAGATCGATTGTGTCCTTAATGCCATAGTTACAAATGATCACATGTGAATATCCTGTATCAGCATCTCTTGCCTTGTTTCCTTCTTCCAGTGCCCACCTCTAACCTGTATGCCCAGCTGAATAGCCTCCAGCTCTGTGTAGACCCAGCCAGCGTGCTGTGGATCAATCTTTTCTCCAGAGGTCTGCTGCACACACTGGACCAGGTCAAAGCTTTCTACCATTTGCAGGACAGCAGCAAGGCAGAAGAGCATGTAGACATCCGTATGGATGCAGCTCAGCTCAAGGTGGATACACCAATGTTTTTACATATTCATGGTTTCTTTTTTTAGATTTAAAATGTTTGTGTAGCTCGATTTTGTCTTATTGGAGCCTGCTCCATTTTATACAAACGTCTGTAAATTGCTGGTTTACGTGACTGTTTTTGTTCCTCTCTGTAGCTGATAATCCCCTTGGATTCTTCCATATTGGACCACCCGGAGCGTCCACAGTCCCTCTCTGTTACTGTGCCCCAGATGGTTCTCAGCAACACCCGCCACTGCCCTCATGGCTCCAGAGCTGACCTCAACAGCACCTATGACAAGTTCACCAGCTGCTCTTTCTTCCAGCCCACACCTCCCTGGCCCTACCCCAGAGACCACAGTGCCTTCCAGCCCATCCCATCCACCTTCCTCCAGCACTCTCAGGAGATGGAGCCCCAACCTCTGGACAGAAAACAGCTACGATCCCAGGATGTCTGGTCTCTCAGCATGTCCCGTGTGACCCTAGGTTTTGATGGAGCTCGGCGATTCCCCAAAGGCAGAACCCAGCCTTTTGTTGAGCCCTTCGCCGTGTCTGTGTGGATGTGTCAGCCCTCTGCCTTAAAAAATGGCTCACCACCTTCCCTCTCCAGTCCCAGCAGAGCTCACCAGCCTTCTTCAGAGCAGGAAGAGGCTTCGTTTGCCTCTGTCCACTTCTTAGCCCACACCGTCACCCCAGTGAAGATGTGGCTCAACCACTACCAGTATGTCGCCCTGCTGAGGATGAAGGATGCCATGGCTCAGCTGGGAGCAGAGTTGGGCCGGGATCTACGAGATGTCAAGCAAGCTCACGGCCAAAAGACAAAACCTACGACAGTGTGTCTCGCCCTTCTGGTGGACTCTGCAGAATTGGGTCTCCTGTTACCACCGGCCTGCTCGGAACCCGAGGAAGAGGTCCCCCATACCCCAGAGACAGACAGCCAGAGCATAACAGACTCTGACATGTCCCCCACTCATCACTCCGCAGTCCTGGAGGACAGTGGGCTAGAAAACGGCATCTCCTCTATCAACACTGTGTTTGATCAGGATGAGCAAGATGGTGTGGTGGAGGAAGCGTGTGAGGCTGTGGAAGAGGGGTTGGATGATTTGACAACACAGGAGGACACCCCTGTTCTCTCACCTCCACTCTCACCTGGACACTCCCCCGCCCTCTCCCGTGAACCGTCCACCTTCAGCCTGGAGGGAGAGCTGTCAAGCGCCATTAATGTCACCAAGGATGTGACCAAAGATGCCATTAGTGCCTCGCTGGACCTGACCAAGGGGGCATTTTCAATTACAAAAGACGCCTTTAGCATGCTGAGTCGTGGCTCAGGGATGAGCAAATTGTTCAGTCCACAGGCAAAGTAAGTGCTGGTGCTCTCCTGCTGGGCTGCTGGCTACAGAATAGCATTTGTGTGTCTGGAACCCATACTGTGCACCGCATGCTTTTATTGGCTGTCTCTTAACAAATATGTGTGTGTGTTCTCATAGGGAACTGATCCAGCGTTCAGAAGAGTCCTCCCCCTCTCTGGCTGCCAGCTTACGCCTCCAATCCATGAAGCAGTCGCCTTCTCAGCATTCCTTTGATAGTGCTATCTTGGATGGCAGCCTGCCCGATGAAAACCTCTCTGTGGATAGTGATTTCAGCGACAATTTTGTTGTTCTCGTGGACTCAGGTGCTTGAAATACGACCAAGCAATTTCTCTGAATTACTCAGGTGGCATCTACAATAAGTTTATATCATGTTTCCAGAGTCAGGTATGGAGTCCATGCGTCCCAACAACACTCCTGCAGATAGTCGAGGCAGCCCAGCTCCAGGGACAGAGGGAGGTTCATCAGCTGAGCTCAGCAGCTCTCTGTCCCAAAGCACGGAGGACGTCAATCAGGATATGGTGGATTACTATACTCATATAACAGATTTCATGCATAGATTGAATTTGTCAAGGGAGTTATTGTCCTCAACAAAGTATAGATAATTACAATCTTGTCCTCGATAATGATAACAATGAATCTGAATTTACAGTGGTTTAAATGACTTTATTTATGACTTTATTGTGATGTGCTGTTGTTGCAGTCTTCAGTGTTGTTGCTGATCCTGAGTGGAACCGCCTGTACTATGGAAGTAAAGGGAGAAGACCAAGTTGTGGCTTTAGAAGCCCAGAATCTGAGCCCTGTGCAGATGGGCAACGTCAGGGTATCGGACCTGCTGGCCGGCCTCATACAAGGTAACCTGTATTGTTGTTGTCATGCAGATTGTTTCCTATCAACAAACTCTTCAAAATAATTTTAGACTGCTGCTAATCAATGCTATGATGTCGTTCCTGCAGCTCCGGGGGGGTCAGTCCAGAAACAGGGTAGCAGGAGCTCTCCAGCAGTGTGCATGCGAGCAGAAATGGGTCCATCTGCTGCCAGACACTCTGCTCTGGCTGAGTCTTTGGGCTTCCTGGATATGAGAGTGCAAGACTGCAAGGTGGAGCTGTTAGCCTCCACAGTGGCCAACATCGGTCCTTTTCTCGAAGACGAATTCAGCGTCGATGGTCAGCCAATGAAGTTACACATGAGCAACATCACCATCACCATGAAGGTGGGCTGTTGATGCAGTCTGGATAATTTGGAGTTTTCTGATTATAAGATGTTGGTAGAAAATTGATTTTAGAAGATAATTGAGATAAAACGGTTATTGTGCCACGTTGTGTTTGCAGTGTCACTCTCGTTTTGTCTTGCGTTATAAATCCAGCACACCCCTTTCCTTTACAGCTCCCTGAAAGCTAAAACTCGCCCTCAGCCAGGTCATGGCATGTTTAGCTCAGTGAGTCGTCGTTTGTGAAACCCCGGTCAAGCCAGCTGCTGCTTGGACCGGCCAAAAAGGATGAGAGAGTCACATTTCAGCAATCCTCACATTTTATATATATAAAAAAACGATATAATATACGTACATCATATACGAACTACGTCTTGACATTTATGATAGGTTATAAGGCATTTATTTTTGTATTTGTTTTTTGTTGAATTATATTTAAAGTTCAAGGAAATTCCTCAGTAATCATGTTTAATAATGGTGATCTGAATATTGATCAAAATAATCATGATTATGACTTTTCCCTAATTGAGCAGCCCTAGTTCAGATATTGATTAACTGTCAGGATGTCTTTTGTTTCTTTTAGGATGACAGCCCTAAAATCTACCCTACAGCCCCTCAACCTGTCCCAGCCTCATTCATTGTAGATCAGCTGCTCCTCGAGCGAAGTGAAGATGGCATCATGAGGCTCAAAGGTGAGCAAGAAAATGTTCTTTTTCAACCTGAAGACAAATGTCGTGCTTGTTAGTATTGTGGATACGCAGTATCAGCAGGATCATGAACCGTAAAACCACAAACACACCAGCAGACAACATCTGTTGCTTCACAGAAAGCTGAACAGAAAGTGATCGTCACCATTTGCTTTCTGATTGCAGCTGAAGGTACAGACCCTAAAGCCTCAGCAGGTGTTCCTGCCAGCGGTCCGGACAACCCAAACAGTTCCTGCCCTGTTCGACAGCAGAGTGAGGTAGGCAGACCAAGCAGTACCTTATTCTGCATATGCTTCAACTGAGTGTGTGTGCAGCCAGGAACGTAGCCATGATGTGACTTTATCAGATAGGATTTTATTTTTTAAATAAAAAGTGACTTAGCATCAATGACCATTTTGTTTCTACACACTCAGAAATGTGCTTATACACTCACATCATATAGAGGTATACTAAGACATGAGGAAGGGTCATTGTTCTGCAGATTATTTCAGCACCCAAATTCCCCCCAAAATTTACAGTCACACATAGTAACAGATTCCAAAAAATCCCCCAAAACACAGAGAACATGAATTCAGTGGTAGCTTTGTCTGTATCACAGTCACAGCTACAAACAAAAGGATCCCTTTGTTCAACACTGTACCAACCATGAGGCCGTGTGTAGCTCTGCATCATACTCTCACAGGGCTTTTTGTTTATCTTTTTATTGGACAGGTCAGATTCACGGGTTCTCCTCATGTTTAAATCTGCTCTGCCTCTTAAATACAGCTGTAATACTGGTGTCCTCTTACTGGTCAGGTCTAAGATGGACAGTGCAGAGACGTGTTTAAGTCCACAAGATTGTCTAATGGTGTTGTAATTACACCTGTTGCTGTCCATCAGAATCTGATATCCGCCCACTTGGCGTGTAGCACCTAGCCATAGCTGGAGCTGACCAATCCACTAATCCTGCCGTTACAGAGACAAACCCTGGAGTCGCAGCTCTCCGATGCCCAGGCTGCTCTCGACCAGGCCCTCAGGGACAGAGAACGCCTCCTTCTGGAAGTCAGAAAGTATGACTCCACATTTACTCTCTGAGCCTCTCTGTCTTTCCCTCTGAACCGACTGTATCGCTGCTCCTGCTGAGGAACGGTAATGGGATGCATCAGGCTGGATGTCAGGAACCAGCAAGACTCATTCAAAGCATGTCTGGACATTGGACATGTTTGAAAATCATACTGTTCATGATATTACAAAAGAGCCCCTATAACAATTACTGAAAGGGGAGCCTAGTGAACTAACTTATAGGTACGTTAATGGTACTAATTTTTACTTGGCAGTCTAGATATTCCTCACTGCTGTACTAAACACAAATTACTTCTGGTTACTTCTCAGTTAGTGTGGACAGTAAACTCATTGTGTGGTTTCAGTGGTTGTCACACAGCATGCTAGGGTGAATATCATCAAGCTTTAATTCTCTCCACTTAATTATTTGTGTTACAGAGCTGTTAAGCCAAACACATGCCAAAACCTCCTCTTGACAGGCACTGACACTGCCAGACAGCTGCTCGTCCATCAGGCGCTCCCCCAACAAAACACAGCTTACTGTCAAGCATGCTTTGTGAACCGTGCTAATTTCCACGTAGCATCGTCATAAAGCTAAACAGACTTAGTAATGTAGATTACTTGCTTAGGTGTGTTCCTTTCATATAAAGGTATTATAAATATTGTCAGATGTTACTTGTTGGAAATGTGTCGTGAAAGGTATGAAAAAAAATGCACTTTTTTTCCTTCTTCTTTTTTTTTTTTTTTAAGAAAGCAGAACAACGCTGCTCTCATGAAGAGATGGATGAATCTCAGTTTCCGCCATGGTTGATTTATCACCAGGGGGGAATGGTTACACACTCTTATCAAGTTCTCACCGTTCTCAAAAAGCGGGTTACATCATTCCCCAGTGTTATTTTTTGTGTTGTGAAATGTTGATCATGCCTCGTTTGTACTGTGAAACCATGTCCACTGTAGACGGCACGCCTTTCCATCTCTCCCTCGCTCGTGGAGAGCAGGTTGCACAGTAGCTTCAGTATTGTAACTGGGTTAGTCTTTTCACTCTAACTCTCTGGTTTAAAGAAGATTGGGATTATACCAGCTACCAGAGTTATGATACTTGATCTCCTTAAAACTTGCTTTGTAGCTTGCCAGGAAACAACTCAGACTGCTAGTGTTATGCACTTTCATCATGTATACGGTAGTGTTGTGTTCAGACATCATGAACTTAAAGCTCATTCAGGGTGTTGTTTAACTTGTCTATATTTATTTAGATTTTCCAACATGTATTTTCGTTAGACCAGTTTCTTTACAGTGTACTGAAGCCATATCAATCAAAGAAAATGACATTTTAAGAAGCTGTGCTGCTGTTATGCTATTGATGTTGTATGCACACAGTGTGTCATATAAACGATCAAATTCACTACAAAAACTGATCGTTTTCAGTAGGTTTAATCTTCATCTGTTGCAGATTTTATCTATCAAGCCAGCTCCCATTTAAATGTTTTGCTTTCCTCTTTCTATGCATAAATCATATATGCATGGATTCGAACAGTCATGGATTTGTTCATCAAAGAGACTGTTTAACAGGATCAAATTCATTTGATGAATGCTTTCATGAAAAGACCGGTGAGCTACGTTTTATGTACAAATGTGCTGTTGTGAAATCAGTGGTTTAGCCTGTGGAGGTATGTCCACCTTCATTGCACAGCAGTTACAACATAAGTGTTGCCCCATTGTGTGCTTGGGAGACCCCTGGTGGCTCAGACTTGCCAGAGCACTCCCCATTCAAAACATTATCTTTACTTAATTTTTTTTTTAACTTTGGTTGCCTTGCAAGCTATGAATGACAGATTTGCATTCTTAGAGAGGAATGTCACATATTTTAAGCAATAGAAAGAAAGCTTTGGTGTAACCAAAAACATGACAAAAAAACAGTAACACTACACATTTTTGATGTGGAATTCTTCAGTTTTTAAGGTGACTAATATCAAAGAAAAATAATTTACCTGTCTACCAGGCTTTAACGTTTTCTTCTCACCTGCATGTGTACTCAGCACATCCTCAGTCTTGTCAGTGTATTAAAGCAGAGATACTGCCCTTTAGCCTCAGTATCACTTCTAGTTGTGATCTTCTTCCCAGCTTTCAGTGTTTATGTTTTTGCATGGCCTTAGTAGACAAATATACAGTGGTACAAATTTTAATTTCCCATGCTGGATGCAACATGTAGCTGTAAAGTTTATCCAGTTGTCCTCTCCTCAGTCAGGCCTCAGTGGTAAGTAGCATCCCTGCTCTGCTGACAAACTGGTGCTCTGAGTTCCATCTGCTCACAACCACAGAAAGTGAAGCAAGACTCACTTCAACGTAGATGACGTTCTCTCGTTATGACGGACTTGGCTTAATGTTTGCCACTGGAAAGCAGATGCATGTACTGAAGTGACGTATAGTTTATGCCTTGTGAATTACTTGCACTTGTGTGATAAATTCACTCGAAATTGCACTCGTTTTAATGTAAATCACTTCAAAGGATTGCAGAGGAGTCCTTGTGAAATCTTCCTAAGTGGTGCAAGTGTTGGAGACCCTGTGGACAGTATTTTTGTCAGTTGTGTAGAGTTCTGTTGAATTTTGTATCGTCTTTATCACTTCACTGAGACTAATATTGAATTGGTTCTGTGAACCAAAGCTTGTATGTGGAAAATATTTTAAAAGTGAAAGAATAAATGATTAATTGCTGAACACATTTCAGTTGTGCTGTGAAGTTTTAATTGGAAAAAATGCATGTTTCTGTCCAACAGTCGACACCTATCACATCCATTGTTTTGTTGTCTAAAAAAATACAGAAAGTTGACCTCCAGTTATTTCAGTAATGTGACTCACTCAGTTGATTCTGAGATGAGTGGAATAAGTCAAATTTTGTCTGAAACTATTTTCCTGGTTCCATATCATTACACCCTGACCAACCTCTTCTCAAGTCACGTCAACCATGAGAAGGTTTGAGTAATGTGACAGTTTCAGTTTTTATAATTTGAAAAAGGACCCAAATGTTTGATGAAGTAAAGTGTTTTATATGACTATAAAAGGAAACAAGGGTACATTTTTTGTTATTTAAACCATTTTATCTTAAAAGGTATCACATACATTCCCAACAAAAAAAAAGGTTCACTGACTCTTTGAATTAACTAAATGTGAACAAAGTGTTTCATAAGTATAAAACTTACTGTATTTACAATCTTAAGACATGACTGTAATTTGTATGTTGCATCAAGCATTTACAGACAGTCAGAGGTGAATGGCAGAGTAATGACCATTCTTTGACACTGCAGTCACTGACCTTGAGCCTGCTTCGTTAGTAGACAATTATCAGTCTTGTTGGCTGCAAAATGGCGACAGAGGCTTCTTGACAAGTTCTCCACGTGCTGTGGTACCACCTCCTATCTGTGCATAGTCCCCATACAATCAAAAGCACCTCAGTGAAAGAGGATGTGTTTGTACTTGGAGTTGGGAATCTGATCTCTGCTCTTCAGCCTCCTCACCGCTTCCCTCATGTGCTTGGGCTGAAGCGGTGGTGTATCTCCCCACTTCTCACAAACATCCAATGCTGTAAGGACAAAGACAAACTATTTCTCTACACGATAGTACCATTTGAACCGTGCAAATTATAAGGATTTCCCCATATATTTCATCTTATACAGTCTGAATGTTCTGTTTTGTAAGTCTGCCACTCACCTTCCTCAACAATTTCCCCAGCAAACACCTTGGAAATACCAGACATGGCAATCACCACATTCTGGGACACTGATGATCCTGTGATGGACTGGATCAGCTAGAAAAAAAAAAAGACATCAATGCAGTGAAGAAGCTTAAGGGACTTGAAAACACTGTCAGTGTTAATAAATGCTTACCCTCTTAATCGCAGCCTTGGGGAAGGCAGAGCGTCGGTACATTTCATAGCGATTCAGCTGCTCCTCAGAAAAAGATGACACCAAAACTCTGCCAGACACAAGAAGAACAGGGGGTGATGGTGAGGTTTACTGGGATCAGACTCCAACAGGTGTTTTTAGGATTTGAATGATCCTTTGCTAGAAATCTCAGTCTTACTGCATCTTCTGAATTTCATCCTCATCGACCTTGTGGCGCTTCTCCTTCTTCTTCTCTGGTTCCACCTTCAGTCTTTTGGACGCAGGTTGGCCAGAAGTTCCTTCTTCCTCATCCTCCCCAGCTGGTATTTCCTTCACAGTGGAAGACAAACTTATTCAGAGCCACTAAAAACAATGAGATGCCCTTTGTAAATCCACAAACACGTCAATATTGCCACGAAAATTTTTACTTAAATACTCTGGTCAAATTCCAGGTTTAGTTTTTTTCTTGAGATTTAACTATCATCATTATTAGTCTTGTTTGTCTCTGATCTATTATGCATACATACACTGAATTAATATTTCTTGATGTTACTTTGCTTCACCCCAATTGGTGAAGTGATCATTTTAAGGCACCTCGTCCGATGTTAGAGAAGTAAATCTCCAGAACTCACAGATTTATGGTCCTGTTTGGGCTGATCTTGCGAGGATGACTCTTTGCTTTCATCTGTAGGTTTTGCTGTTACTGGTACATCTTCGATTTCGGCTGATTTAACGTTGGGATGGTCCTCGTTAGCAGACGTTGCTCTCTCAGGTATTGCCTCAGTTTTGATCCGTGCAGGGTCGGCCATAATCACTGAGCCCCGGCTTCGGATTCTGTAATACCAACAGGGTCTTTTTTAGTTAGTTACCTTTTTGCTTAACGCTAGACAGTTAGCATTTTGGCTTCTTTATCCGGCATAAACAAGCACTGGCGCTACACGTCAAACATTTCTACCAGCGATACTCAGATGAGAAGCAGTCTCAACAAAGGGTATATGGTTTCATGTTAATAAACACAGCTGGATAAAAAATTGAATGAAAAAACAACATGCACCTACCTTACCTGCAGCTAGGCGTCAACAAAACAGCAGAAATATAGCCAAGCTAAGGATGGAGGTAAGCTAACGTTAAGTAGGTCGTTTAGTAACTTAGGTTAGCATTAAGTAGCTGGTTCAGTAATTTAGGTTAGCCAACAAGGCAGCTAACACACAATGCTACGATGATCGTAGTTATAATGTATTTGTGTTAAGTAATTCCAAAGAGTGGAAGCGGAATGATAGCATTTACATGCTAGCTAGTTTAGAGTTCTCTCGGCTTGTTGGTTGCACAGCACTCTGATTTCCGTTTCCTGTTTTGAACGAACTTTATAGACACTGCTAGCAAACAATGAACACAGCAATACTAACACGCTCGTGTGAAACAAGATTTTTATTGTCTGTGTTGTTTTTGTTTCTTTGTTAGTTTGTTTTTGGCAATGAGTTTTAGCAGCAACGTTTCGATTACAGTGCTCCGACTTAACTCTCACAGCATAAGTTCCAAACAACGCTACAGCAACCACTTAATTCACAGTTAAGACCATCCGTACTGTTTCCTTTATCCCTCATGGACTGTCTGCGTCACCTGATCAAATGTTATGAAATGGTCTTGTTGACACTCATGGAGAAATTTGATAAGACTTCCAGCTACGCGTCCTATCATTGTTGACCGTGTCAGGTAGTTCCCATCAGATAAATCTAGTGAAGCGAATTCAAGTTTCTCACATGTCTTCATCTGTAGTCTAGCATATAATATGTAGACGAGTGACTAATAACAGTAAATAATTAAAGGGTTAGGTTAGGAATTTGCTGTGGACTCTATATCTGATAGTAACAGATATTTAAAGCACTGGATGGGTCTCACGCCTGCCTCTTTTTACACACAGGGCCAGGCGCCATCTTGCTTACGCTCATCCACCTTCGCTATCAAGCAGCTAGGGCGGGGGTGCGAGGGGTTGTGTGTGTGTGTGTATGTGTATGTGTATGTGTGTGAAGGGTTTTGGATTGGAGATGCAGAAAGAAAGGGCAGTTTCGAGGAAGTGACGGACGAGGCTCAGGGGACTGGTCAGAGGAAGTTTGCTCGATGGTGGCACCGTGCTGCTGAGCGAAACTTTTCCCCCCCGAGCGCCAGCGGCACCGTGGACCGCGACGGACGGATCCAGCGGCGGAGGGAGCTTTTGTTTCCGCCACACCGCCAGTACTGAGGAATAACTTGAGGTTGGGAGGAAAAAAAAGGGGGAAGCGCAAAGGAATTTCACTCCCGCAACCAAGCCCCCCTTTTTCTTCTCTTCCCCGCGCCTCCTTCGATTTTTTTCTAGGATCCGCGATGGGGAAGGAGCAGGAACTTCTGGAAGCGGCGCGGACGGGAAACCTGGCCGCGGTGGAGAAGCTTTTATCCGGGAAGCGACAGTCCGCTGGCACCGGCAGCGGGTCGTATGGGACCGGTGGAAGCGGCAACAGCGGCGGGCACGGCGCCTCTTCTCATCCGCTCTCCAGCCTGCTCAGGTAGGCTCTGGATCAGGACCGAGGCGGATATATCTGAATGGGAGACAGCTAGTAACGACCCTGTCAAATACTGTGTGACGGTGTGCTGTGGTAGCTAACAGCGTAGCGTTTGAAATAGCCTCTGCTAGTCACACAGAGTGATGTTTTTGTGGCATTGCCAAACAAACACAACCCTAAAGCAGAGCAGCGCAGAAGCCGTGGCACGCTTCTTTGTTAGCTCCCAGCTCTGTGTCCCTGCCAGCCCTGCTGTGGTGTGCATGACTGGCCTGGCAGGTAATTGTGCAACTTACCTCCAGAAAATGTGCAACAAAACAGCCCAGGGTCTCCTTAAAAACTAATACGGATGTATTATTAATTGCTTACATGCAGTCTAGACCCGAGCAGTGAGTGGTGGAGGTGGAGTAGGAAGCCAGTTCTCAGAGCCAGATTCTCCTTTGTAAGCAGCATTATTTTACTGTTTGGAAATCTTTATTTTTTTAACAACCCTGAATTTGAACCCCCCTTTTCCTAACTTCAGCTGCGTAGGTGTAAGCTTGGCAGATTTCCTCTGTGTCAGTGGTCACAGGAGGAAGTCCTTGGTGAGATGAACATTTGATGTGGTTTTTCTTCACATCATAAAAGACCTGCCTCGGTAGGTTAGAGAGGTTTAGCTGCTCCTCTGAAGCTCGTCACCGATGCTTTTTGTCATGCTCCTTTTATTAGCTGTGAGTTCTGATTTAGAGATTAGAAAGCAAATATAGTCAGTGCACAGTACCTGTCATCCTTGTCCCTGTGCCACCTGTGCACACACTGTCGGTAGATGCTCATATTAAAGTGCATAAACCTGATTTGGAGGTCTGGTCTGCATAACAGGACATATTTGCCTAAAATACTGATAAAAGCAGTGCGTCCTTTCTCTCTGATGACTGTTTTTGATAACATAAGATCGCATTAAATTCCTCCCAGTGTTATGAGGAGGCAGCTCGGCCGGGCTTTTTTCTAATGTGCCATCCTTTTAACTTTGTGCAGATGAGGGCTGCTAATATTAAATAATAAGACACAGTATAATGCACCCGATAAGCTCTGAGTTTCATTTCATCCTGCAGATGTTATCTGATCTATAAGCTTGCAACGACGCTGCAGTTGAATTTCCCCGGCCTGAAATATATTCTTCTGAAAACATATGATGCGGTTTCATAATGCTTCCATTGTGGAGTTATCCATTGTGTTGTATGCAATATTAAGACCCACTGAGAAAAGAAAGAACAGCTCTGTTGTTGAGAAGAGGCTACCCCTCAAGGCTGTGAAGGCTTTTATCTATACGTCTGCAGACAGATAAAAGTCGACTTGTTAAGATAAAAGTTACAGCACAGGCTCAGTGCTGCATGTCTCAAGCCTACAAGTGGTTTCTCCGCACTCTTACTTTAAAGCCGAGCACACGCAGGTGAAAGTCTGTCAGTCAAAATATAATATTGCTCCTCTGGGAGCCCCCCGTCAGCCACCCTCTTTTGAGGGACAAGTGTTGCGCCGAAGCTCGAGGTGATGCATCGCCGTGTTACTTAAAGCAGACCGCACAGTGTACTCAAGGTAATTGCATTAAACCCTTCTAATCACAAATCCAATTCAGAGATGTCATGCAGTCAAGGCTGGCTCTGTCTCTCCCTCGTACGTCTGTGGGCGGACTGAAGAACCCGTTGTGTCATCTATTCTGACTTGAGCAATCAATGTTTGGCAATGAAAGCTCTGGGAAATTATTGGCTAGACTTTGCAGGAAATGGATTAACTAGCGGTACATAGATTTGAAAAGCCTGTTGCTTGTGGACACCTGAGTTTACAGAAAAGGGTCTTTGGAGTGTAACGATCTGCAGGGTCAGTGACCAGGATTGCTGCTATTGTTTATGACTTTTGATTTAGTTAGGTGTCAGTGCGTTTTAAGGACTTCACGGTAAATTGCTGCAGTTGCTTAGACTGGATTGGTGTGTGAGTGTCTCCTTTCCTTTACCAGAAATGCTTTGTGGCCCATTCATCATCCATTGTTGCAAAGTGTAGGCCTGTAATCCTGTCAGAGGGGATTTGATCTGAAGGATCTGTCCAGACCAAATTCAAGCCTGTGTTGGTTGTAATGTGAACATGGAGCGCGGGATGCGCGGCCCTCTCTACATGCTGACATCACAACCAACAGTTATTCACACCCCTGCTGCACTCCAATCACATCGACTTCCACTCGTGTAATAAACATGTTGTTTTTTTTTACTCGGTGTGTAGCTTAAACAGCCATTTAATTAGACTTTTCGTGTCTCCCGCTGTTGTAGCAGGATATTGGCCCTCTGCACAGAGATAGTCAATAACAGCTACCTGCTTGTTGCATAGATTAAACCACAGGCTATGCAGACGAATGATCTAACCCAATCGGCTTCATTACAATTCCTTGAAGGTGTGCTGTGTGTGTCTCCGCTAGATTTTTGGCGTTCTTGCTCTGGAATGGGGCGCATGTCAAGACTTGAAGTGTTTTTGTAACGAGGCAGTTGTACAGCTCGGCTCTGAGGAATGTCT
The DNA here is from genome assembly GCF_051107435.1 of Chaetodon auriga. NCBI lineage: Eukaryota > Metazoa > Chordata > Actinopteri > Chaetodontiformes > Chaetodontidae > Chaetodon > Chaetodon auriga. The sequence goes on from NC_135083.1 coordinate 7,319,982, forward strand.
GCCTTCCCAGGAGGCTGCATCCCAGGGGTTGCCATGGGATAGGCATTGACCCCTGCATGTTTAACACGGCCGCCGCCCCAAACATTTGTTCCACGGTGCTCCATTAACACCAAAATGAGCTGGGCAGGGCTTCCTTGTGTGGTAAGGTCACGGCGTAACCTTCATCGCGCCGCTGTGCAGTGGTGGTTGATGCAGAAGTAGGTTTGATGTGTTGACACTGTTTGCTGGAACTATTTAGGCCGTGTCGGGGTCTATTTTAGGGCATGCATTTGCAGTGTTTTCCTCTGTACCGTAGTTTTTGCTCGGGCCCCGTGACCGTTTTTGATCCCAGAGGTCTACAGGAAGAGCTCTTCACTAGCACTTCCTGGCCGGGGTTGTCCAAACACAGGCAGCTGCTGCGGTCAGACCGGAGGTAAGACAAGTCCCTGGCAGAGAGAGTGCCTGCCCACTGAGGGGAAATTAACAGAGGAATGCATGGAGTTCTGGACAGACGCTCTGAGAGCTTAGCCAGATGAGGGCTCCTCTCCCAGCTTCACAGCCATGTCCTTTGTCCCGCTGACAAAGCGTAGAATGATGCCTTTTCATATTCATATGAGCCCCGAAAGACCATTCTGGGCCTTTTCTTTACTTTTTTTTAGCTTCATAAGGAAAATTGAGATGTCATTTGGTTAGAATTGGACCACCTATTAAGAGTATCCTACTCGTTTAGTCTTAACGCTTCCTCTCAGCTAATACAAGAGGAGCTTTTGCAGCATTTGGTCACAACGATCAGCTTAAAATATTCACCAAGGCCTCTTTGAAATATATTTTCTCTGCAATATGTTATTCCTTTCTCTTAGAGCTACTGAGAGCATTTCTATGTGTGATGGCTTGGTTAGCATTTTAAGAGGCTTGGGCACAGCTCCAGATCATTCCATCCCATTACATCCACAATTTCTGGCTCATCCCAAGCAGACCCATGCTGTGAGAGTGTCAGCAGAGAAAGTATCTGCTGCGTAAGAGCTAGTACACACTGTACTCTTTAAAAGAATGAAAAATATCCCGGGAGCTTCTCTGTCATTAAGATCTTTGCTCGTACAGAGTGTGAAGGTGCACTGTAGGACTTGGGATTGATGTATCTGCAGACGACAGGCTCACAGCGGGAATCTGACACCCTCAGTCCTTGGCTGGATTTCATAGTCGCTCTCAGTGTTCATGCAAACTGTCTCACTGTTTGTGCAGGCAGACAGACAGTGTTAACAAGGCAGCCTCTATCACTTTTACAGTACCGGCAAGAGCCTCAGATCATACCGAGGTAGCTCGCGGCTGGGAAAGCAGCAGGTCTGGCAGTCGCATTTCGTCAATCGCTGACCTCTGAACTGAGAGAAACTGTAGCTGGTTCAACCCAGGAGGGAGCGGTGGTGGCTGGGAAATCCAACACCACCATGTTAGCATTCCAGGAGCATCTGAGTTAAGGATGCTCCGCTCGGCGCGTTATGTTTACAGCCCATGTTTGTGTAGTCTGAGAAAGCAGGCAGGAAGGCACTTAGTAGAAGCAGTGATGAATTCCACATATGTGTGTGTGTGTGTGTGTGTGTGTGTGTGTGTGTGTGTGTGTGTGGAGGGCAGGAGGCGGGGGGGTGCAGAACCTGAAAATAGCTTTCATCCAAGTGGGTCAGGGGTTTCTTTAGTAATTTGGAGACAAAAGCTTTCCTAGTAGTTGTCTGAATAGAGGATATATCTTGAAAGGATGCCAGACAGTGATGATGATGATGATGATGATGATGATGATGATGATGATGATGATGACAACGACGAGAATAATTTTAACGGCACTTTTCACAACATCACACATCACTTCACTATTTAGACACATTAGCGTCTCTCAGGCCTCTGCTGTAGTTTCCCTCTTTCTGTGCTTCCTGTATTAAGAGAAACAGAAAGTTGCTCATGTGTGAGCAGGACAGCAGCAGACACATTAACTCAGTCTTTTGTACGCATGTTTATGTGAACTCTGTCTGACCCCGCTCACTGAAAACTTTATAACAACAAATGGACAGATGGGAAAGATAAAGCTGCCAAGGTTGTGGAGTATCTTTGTGTGTGGTGTCTGTTTTTGAACCCATATGTAGGAAGAGGTAGCACAATAGCCGGAGACGTCAGGCCTACACGCGTGTTCGTCGGCAGCGAGCAGCCCCCGACCCAGACATTTTCATCTGTCTGGCCTGCTGGCTGGCGTCATCTTTCTCTCCCACTCTGCTGCTCTCAGCAGTCTCCTTGCCCACCTGCTGGGTCCACGCCAACCTCCGCTCCACCCCCAGACTTCAAACATGTTGTGTTTGGAGCCAGAGTAACGGCAGTGTCCTCAATACGTTCACACAGGGAACCAATGAGCCCAGATAGTTGTGCAAAACATGTGAAAGAAACACAGCAAAGTACTCTGGACATGGGCTGCCACGATCATGAAGTTTTAGACGATTAATTATCATGGAAATAATTGCGATTAATGATTCAATTGCACTTTACCCTTATTTAATGCCATTTATTGACATTGAACATTCGAACATATAAATAAAAAATACATTTCTCTTTGCCTTTTAGGCTTTGAAAGTGTATTTGCCTCAGCTAGCTGACGGAAACATACCTAATTCTTTCTATTTGTTGCAACATTTCCAACAGTAACCAGGTTTCCGTCCACATGTAGTCAAACTTCAACTGAATTTGCAGAACAGAAAATCAGCAAAGAAAATGCAAACTGCTGGCTGTTTCCATCAACTACCATTATGCAAATATCAGAAGTTAAACCCCCCGAGATAAACAGTTGATGGAGGTAATTCTCCACTCGGGTGCCATTAAATCATAGCAGAAGAAGGGGGCACAGGGAGATGGTGCCATAAGAAAAGGGTCAGTCAAATCTCAAAGAGTGGAAACGACATGGAAGTGATGATGGAAACATTTCTGTTAGCTTCATCCAGCTGTGGGCATAATGACCGCAGCCTGCTCAAATAATCACAATCAGGCAATTGTGTACTAATTGTGACAAGCTTATGCTGGACTGGATTGGCCTCAGCATGACTCAGCAGTTTGGCAAACAAGTGATACACAAATTCTGTCATGCAGAACGTATGAATAAGGTGTGACACAAGTCATTGGTTCCAAAGCCTAATAGCAGCATTACAAATGGCTGTCGAAGTTAAACAATGACTTTGCTAATGAACAGTGAGCAAACTGAGCGGTTTTTGCCAAAATCTTCAACTAGATCAGACAGAAGCGGTGTGCTATTTCCAGAAGTGGGCTGTCACCATAACTGAAAATAAATGCCCATCCAGGCGCCGAGATCTTCGTTGAGACTGAACACCAGCTCGCTCTCTCAGACGCTGTGTTCAGGGGATGCCGGTGTCAAACGGGGAGATCTGTGCAGTTGTGCAGTGACATCTGCTGTGAAGTCCGTGTGGGAAATGGCAGCTTGTTGGACGACAGGCTGTGATTGAGTGTGTTTTCTGTCTTTCTTCGCCCCATCGCATCTCTTTTCTTCTTTCCCTTCTACGTTCTTCCCACCTTTTCAGCCTGCCAGCAGTGTGTTTCATGCCCATCTTGTTGATTGTGATGGAGCCCATTGGACTGCTCTGATCACCGTCTGTGGGCACACGTGGCTTATTCACACCTCCTGCTGCAGCACAGTCGCTGTGTGAAATGCGTACCGTGGTGCGTTTATGAGCCACGGAGGCTCAATCAGGCTTTGTTAAGGAAGTGCACGACAAGTGAGTTGGCGATATTTTCTGTTCCTTTTTAACTGGAGCTGTGTACTCAAGCACTAATACAAGATTAACATGTTTCGCTCGCCTTGTTAAAAATATTAATCGTCACGCACCTTTTGTAAGTTCGCTCCATGAACAATTTTGAGGACTTCTTGCCTCATAATTTCAGCAATAACCTTCTTCGGTGGTTTTCAGCCATGCTAGCAGCATGGCTTTATGGATGGCAGTTCCCAGAGGATGAATCATACTAATTTTGGTAATCCTGTGACTTTTCATCTAGTGCCACGACAAAATGGACAATTATAGTTATGAATGAAATCTTCTGACAACAATTGGATGGGTTTGCCATGAAATTTAGACCAGATGTTGACATCAGGATGGCAGGAAGAACTGGAAGAGCTGCAGCTGTACTTTTAGTTTAGTTTAGATCTAATTAGCAAATGTTAGCATGCTAATATGCTAAAGTAGTAAGGTGAACGTTGTAAATGTTGTGTGTTAGCCTTGTTATTGTGAGCATGTTAGCACGCTGTTGGTGGCATTTAGCTTAAAACACTATTGTGTAAATACAGCTATGCTAACAGCTGTGTGTGGCTTTTTCTTATTTTATGTAACAATCGTGCCACCTCAATGAGATATGAGCTCATCAGGACTTCTAGAAAATCAAGAAGCATTAACCACATGATCAAGAAAGCATCTTGTGAAATAGTTTTAACCGTTGTTAGTCATGGACGTGTCGGGGCCTTGTGATAGCTGTGTCATAGACCTGAAGTTTGTTGCCTAATTTCTTTCAGAACAATACTGTCTATGCACCACCCTTTAATACAACCCTCATGATGAGTGTGCACTACTTTGTTCCACTTGTAGTTCTTTGGTCCCAGCATGGTAGCTTGCCAGAGATTTTAGCTCATTAAGTCAGTGCGAGTATTCCTCAGCAGGCCTGAAGGACGCTGGCAGGTACTTCGGTCTCTCTCTGCTGAGGAGAAGATGTTCAGGTTGGCCGTCGGGCTGCGGGGCATCTGGTTTCGGCACCCGCCAGCAGTATGCATAATTAAGCCCAATTTCCCCGACGGTGGCTGACATGAGCCAGTCACTGCTGGGCTCAGTGCCCGGGGCTCGACTAATCCCTGGCAGTGTGGTCACACGGCTAATAGGCTGGAGGACAAATCTGTTTATTTGACGCCGGGTTCACACTCACCTGGGCTCTTATTTGCTCAAACCTAAGGCTGAATTTTGATTGGCCTATTCCCCAGAGCTCCGTAAACAAACATGTTATCACATGTCA